>NW_028276354.1:300000-423750 GCF_052056855.1 Sturnus vulgaris
CTGTTGGGCAGAGCTGCAACTGACCGCTGGAGTTCAGCTCTCGCCGGACGGCAAAAGGCGAAAACGAAGCCGCTTGCGAGCGGCGCAGTGCAGCGAAGAACTCTCCGAATTCGCCGCTAGCTCCACGGTCCTTCTCAGCTGCGAGTAGCAGCGCTCGCAGTACACAGAGCTTCGCAAGGCCCGAAGACCCGGAGGGAAGTATCGCACACGAAAATGCGCCAGGACAGAGACGTGTTCTACGTTGTCCCTTCTCGTCATGCAGTTTGTGCCTCTGCTGCTTCTGCTGTTAGGAATCGCTCCTTGAAAGGCGAGCGAGAGCGTCCTTCTGGGTGCATTGCACTGAGTCGAGTGCTCGCTCGGGGCTTTGCTCTCGGGGCCAAGGCAAGAGGGCGTGCTTGCCCGCAGAACTGAGAACACGCTGTTGGGCAGAGCTGCAACTGACCGCTGGAGTTCAGCTCTCGCCGGACGGCAGAAGGCGAAGAACGAAGCCGCTTGCGAGCGGCGCAGTGCAGCGAAGAGCTCTCCGAATTCGCCGCTAGCTCCACGGTCCTTCTCAGCTGCGAGTAGCAGCGCTCGCAGTACACAGGGCTTCGCAAGGCCCGAAGACCCGGAGGGAAGTATCGCACACGAAAATGTGCCAGGACAGAGACGTGTTCTACGTTGTCCCTTCTCGTCATGCAGTTTGTGCCTCTGCTGCTTCTGCTGTAGGTAATCGCTCCTTGAAAGACGAGCGAGAGCGTCCTTCCGGGTGCATTGCACTGAGTCGAGTGCTCGCTCGGGACTTTGCACTCGGGGCCAAGGCAAGAGGGCGTGCTTGCCCGCAGAACTGAGAACACGCTGTTGGGCAGAGCTGCAACTGACCGCTGGAGTTCAGCTCTCGCCGGACGGCAAAAGGCGAAGAACGAAGCCGCTTGCGAGCGGCGCAGTGCAGCGAAGAGCTCTCCGAATTCGCCGCTAGCTCCACGGTCCTTCTCAGCTGCGAGTAGCAGCGCTCGCAGTACACAGGGCTTCGCAAGGCCCGAAGACCCGGAGGGAAGTATCGCACACGAAAATGTGCCAGGACAGAGACGTGTTCTACGTTGTCCCTTCTCGTCATGCAGTTTGTGCCTCTGCTGCTTCTGCTGTTAGGAATCGCTCCTTGAAAGACGAGCGAGAGCGTCCTTCCGGGTGCATTGCACTGAGTCGAGTGCTCGCTCGGGACTTTGCACTCGGGGCCAAGGCAAGAGGGCGTGCTTGCCCGCAGAACTGAGAACACGCTGTTGGGCAGAGCTGCAACTGACCGCTGGAGTTCAGCTCTCGCCGGACGGCAGAAGGCGAAGAACGAAGCCGCTTGCGAGCGGCGCAGTGCAGCGAAGAGCTCTCCGAATTCGCCGCTAGCTCCACGGTCCTTCTCAGCTGCGAGTAGCAGCGCTCGCAGTACACAGGGCTTCGCAAGGCCCGAAGACCCGGAGGGAAGTATCGCACACGAAAATGTGCCAGGACAGAGACGTGTTCTACGTTGTCCCTTCTCGTCATGCAGTTTGTGCCTCTGCTGCTTCTGCTGTTAGGAATCGCTCCTTGAAAGACGAGCGAGAGCGTCCTTCCGGGTGCATTGCACTGAGTCGAGTGCTCGCTCGGGACTTTGCACTCGGGGCCAAGGCAAGAGGGCGTGCTTGCCCGCAGAACTGAGAACACGCTGTTGGGCAGAGCTGCAACTGACCGCTGGAGTTCAGCTCTCGCCGGACGGCAGAAGGCGAAGAACGAAGCCGCTTGCGAGCGGCGCAGTGCAGCGAAGAGCTCTCCGAATTCGCCGCTAGCTCCACGGTCCTTCTCAGCTGCGAGTAGCAGCGCTCGCAGTACACAGAGCTTCGCAAGGCCCGAAGACCCGGAGGGAAGTATCGCACACGAAAATGTGCCAGGACAGAGACGTGTTCTACGTTGTCCCTTCTCGTCATGCAGTTTGTGCCTCTGCTGCTTCTGCTGTTAGGAATCGCTCCTTGAAAGACGAGCGAGAGCGTCCTTCCGGGTGCATTGCACTGAGTCGAGTGCTCGCTCGGGACTTTGCTCTCGGGGCCAAGGCAAGAGGGCGTGCTTGCCCGCAGAACTGAGAACACGCTGTTGGGCAGAGCTGCAACTGACCGCTGGAGTTCAGCTCTCGCCGGACGGCAGAAGGCGAAGAACGAAGCCGCTTGCGAGCGGCGCAGTGCAGCGAAGAGCTCTCCGAATTCGCCGCTAGCTCCACGGTCCTTCTCAGCTGCGAGTAGCAGCGCTCGCAGTACACAGGGCTTCGCAAGGCCCGAAGACCCGGAGGGAAGTATCGCACACGAAAATGCGCCAGGACAGAGACGTGTTCTACGTTGTCCCTTCTCGTCATGCAGTTTGTGCCTCTGCTGCTTCTGCTGTTAGGAATCGCTCCTTGAAAGACGAGCGAGAGCGTCCTTCCGGGTGCATTGCACTGAGTCGAGTGCTCGCTCGGGACTTTGCACTCGGGGCCAAGGCAAGAGGGCGTGCTTGCCCGCAGAACTGAGAACACGCTGTTGGGCAGAGCTGCAACTGACCGCTGGAGTTCAGCTCTCGCCGGACGGCAAAAGGCGAAAACGAAGCCGCTTGCGAGCGGCGCAGTGCAGCGAAGAACTCTCCGAATTCGCCGCTAGCTCCACGGTCCTTCTCAGCTGCGAGTAGCAGCGCTCGCAGTACACAGAGCTTCGCAAGGCCCGAAGACCCGGAGGGAAGTATCGCACACGAAAATGCGCCAGGACAGAGACGTGTTCTACGTTGTCCCTTCTCGTCATGCAGTTTGTGCCTCTGCTGCTTCTGCTGTTAGGAATCGCTCCTTGAAAGGCGAGCGAGAGCGTCCTTCTGGGTGCATTGCACTGAGTCGAGTGCTCGCTCGGGGCTTTGCTCTCGGGGCCAAGGCAAGAGGGCGTGCTTGCCCGCAGAACTGAGAACACGCTGTTGGGCAGAGCTGCAACTGACCGCTGGAGTTCAGCTCTCGCCGGACGGCAGAAGGCGAAGAACGAAGCCGCTTGCGAGCGGCGCAGTGCAGCGAAGAGCTCTCCGAATTCGCCGCTAGCTCCACGGTCCTTCTCAGCTGCGAGTAGCAGCGCTCGCAGTACACAGGGCTTCGCAAGGCCCGAAGACCCGGAGGGAAGTATCGCACACGAAAATGTGCCAGGACAGAGACGTGTTCTACGTTGTCCCTTCTCGTCATGCAGTTTGTGCCTCTGCTGCTTCTGCTGTTAGGAATCGCTCCTTGAAAGACGAGCGAGAGCGTCCTTCCGGGTGCATTGCACTGAGTCGAGTGCTCGCTCGGGACTTTGCACTCGGGGCCAAGGCAAGAGGGCGTGCTTGCCCGCAGAACTGAGAACACGCTGTTGGGCAGAGCTGCAACTGACCGCTGGAGTTCAGCTCTCGCCGGACGGCAGAAGGCGAAGAACGAAGCCGCTTGCGAGCGGCGCAGTGCAGCGAAGAGCTCTCCGAATTCGCCGCTAGCTCCACGGTCCTTCTCAGCTGCGAGTAGCAGCGCTCGCAGTACACAGAGCTTCGCAAGGCCCGAAGACCCGGAGGGAAGTATCGCACACGAAAATGTGCCAGGACAGAGACGTGTTCTACGTTGTCCCTTCTCGTCATGCAGTTTGTGCCTCTGCTGCTTCTGCTGTTAGGAATCGCTCCTTGAAAGGCGAGCGAGAGCGTCCTTCCGGGTGCATTGCACTGAGTCGAGTGCTCGCTCGGGACTTTGCTCTCGGGGCCAAGGCAAGAGGGCGTGCTTGCCCGCAGAACTGAGAACACGCTGTTGGGCAGAGCTGCAACTGACCGCTGGAGTTCAGCTCTGGCCGGACGGCAAAAGGCGAAGAACGAAGCCGCTTGCGAGCGGCGCAGTGCAGCGAAGAGCTCTCCGAATTCGCCGCTAGCTCCACGGTCCTTCTCAGCTGCGAGTAGCAGCGCTCGCAGTACACAGGGCTTCGCAAGGCCCGAAGACCCGGAGGGAAGTATCGCACACGAAAATGTGCCAGGACAGAGACGTGTTCTACGTTGTCCCTTCTCGTCATGCAGTTTGTGCCTCTGCTGCTTTTGCTGTAGGTAATCGCTCCTTGAAAGACGAGCGAGAGCGTCCTTCCGGGTGCATTGCACTGAGTCGAGTGCTCGCTCGGGACTTTGCTCTCGGGGCCAAGGCAAGAGGGCGTGCTTGCCCGCAGAACTGAGAACACGCTGTTGGGCAGAGCTGCAACTGACCGCTGGAGTTCAGCTCTCGCCGGACGGCAGAAGGCGAAGAACGAAGCCGCTTGCGAGCGGCGCAGTGCAGCGAAGAGCTCTCCGAATTCGCCGCTAGCTCCACGGTCCTTCTCAGCTGCGAGTAGCAGCGCTCGCAGTACACAGGGCTTCGCAAGGCCCGAAGACCCGGAGGGAAGTATCGCACACGAAAATGTGCCAGGACAGAGACGTGTTCTACGTTGTCCCTTCTCGTCATGCAGTTTGTGCCTCTGCTGCTTCTGCTGTTAGGAATCGCTCCTTGAAAGACGAGCGAGAGCGTCCTTCCGGGTGCATTGCACTGAGTCGAGTGCTCGCTCGGGACTTTGCTCTCGGGGCCAAGGCAAGAGGGCGTGCTTGCCCGCAGAACTGAGAACACGCTGTTGGGCAGAGCTGCAACTGACCGCTGGAGTTCAGCTCTCGCCGGACGGCAGAAGGCGAAGAACGAAGCCGCTTGCGAGCGGCGCAGTGCAGCGAAGAGCTCTCCGAATTCGCCGCTAGCTCCACGGTCCTTCTCAGCTGCGAGTAGCAGCGCTCGCAGTACACAGGGCTTCGCAAGGCCCGAAGACCCGGAGGGAAGTATCGCACACGAAAATGTGCCAGGACAGAGACGTGTTCTACGTTGTCCCTTCTCGTCATGCAGTTTGTGCCTCTGCTGCTTCTGCTGTTAGGAATCGCTCCTTGAAAGACGAGCGAGAGCGTCCTTCCGGGTGCATTGCACTGAGTCGAGTGCTCGCTCGGGACTTTGCTCTCGGGGCCAAGGCAAGAGGGCGTGCTTGCCCGCAGAACTGAGAACACGCTGTTGGGCAGAGCTGCAACTGACCGCTGGAGTTCAGCTCTCGCCGGACGGCAGAAGGCGAAGAACGAAGCCGCTTGCGAGCGGCGCAGTGCAGCGAAGAGCTCTCCGAATTCGCCGCTAGCTCCACGGTCCTTCTCAGCTGCGAGTAGCAGCGCTCGCAGTACACAGAGCTTCGCAAGGCCCGAAGACCCGGAGGGAAGTATCGCACACGAAAATGTGCCAGGACAGAGACGTGTTCTACGTTGTCCCTTCTCGTCATGCAGTTTGTGCCTCTGCTGCTTTTGCTGTAGGTAATCGCTCCTTGAAAGACGAGCGAGAGCGTCCTTCCGGGTGCATTGCACTGAGTCGAGTGCTCGCTCGGGACTTTGCTCTCGGGGCCAAGGCAAGAGGGCGTGCTTGCCCGCAGAACTGAGAACACGCTGTTGGGCAGAGCTGCAACTGACCGCTGGAGTTCAGCTCTCGCCGGACGGCAGAAGGCGAAGAACGAAGCCGCTTGCGAGCGGCGCAGTGCAGCGAAGAGCTCTCCGAATTCGCCGCTAGCTCCACGGTCCTTCTCAGCTGCGAGTAGCAGCGCTCGCAGTACACAGGGCTTCGCAAGGCCCGAAGACCCGGAGGGAAGTATCGCACACGAAAATGTGCCAGGACAGAGACGTGTTCTACGTTGTCCCTTCTCGTCATGCAGTTTGTGCCTCTGCTGCTTCTGCTGTTAGGAATCGCTCCTTGAAAGACGAGCGAGAGCGTCCTTCCGGGTGCATTGCACTGAGTCGAGTGCTCGCTCGGGACTTTGCTCTCGGGGCCAAGGCAAGAGGGCGTGCTTGCCCGCAGAACTGAGAACACGCTGTTGGGCAGAGCTGCAACTGACCGCTGGAGTTCAGCTCTCGCCGGACGGCAGAAGGCGAAGAACGAAGCCGCTTGCGAGCGGCGCAGTGCAGCGAAGAGCTCTCCGAATTCGCCGCTAGCTCCACGGTCCTTCTCAGCTGCGAGTAGCAGCGCTCGCAGTACACAGGGCTTCGCAAGGCCCGAAGACCCGGAGGGAAGTATCGCACACGAAAATGTGCCAGGACAGAGACGTGTTCTACGTTGTCCCTTCTCGTCATGCAGTTTGTGCCTCTGCTGCTTCTGCTGTAGGTAATCGCTCCTTGAAAGACGAGCGAGAGCGTCCTTCCGGGTGCATTGCACTGAGTCGAGTGCTCGCTCGGGACTTTGCACTCGGGGCCAAGGCAAGAGGGCGTGCTTGCCCGCAGAACTGAGAACACGCTGTTGGGCAGAGCTGCAACTGACCGCTGGAGTTCAGCTCTGGCCGGACGGCAAAAGGCGAAGAACGAAGCCGCTTGCGAGCGGCGCAGTGCAGCGAAGAGCTCTCCGAATTCGCCGCTAGCTCCACGGTCCTTCTCAGCTGCGAGTAGCAGCGCTCGCAGTACACAGGGCTTCGCAAGGCCCGAAGACCCGGAGGGAAGTATCGCACACGAAAATGTGCCAGGACAGAGACGTGTTCTACGTTGTCCCTTCTCGTCATGCAGTTTGTGCCTCTGCTGCTTCTGCTGTTAGGAATCGCTCCTTGAAAGACGAGCGAGAGCGTCCTTCCGGGTGCATTGCACTGAGTCGAGTGCTCGCTCGGGACTTTGCACTCGGGGCCAAGGCAAGAGGGCGTGCTTGCCCGCAGAACTGAGAACACGCTGTTGGGCAGAGCTGCAACTGACCGCTGGAGTTCAGCTCTCGCCGGACGGCAGAAGGCGAAGAACGAAGCCGCTTGCGAGCGGCGCAGTGCAGCGAAGAGCTCTCCGAATTCGCCGCTAGCTCCACGGTCCTTCTCAGCTGCGAGTAGCAGCGCTCGCAGTACACAGGGCTTCGCAAGGCCCGAAGACCCGGAGGGAAGTATCGCACACGAAAATGTGCCAGGACAGAGACGTGTTCTACGTTGTCCCTTCTCGTCATGCAGTTTGTGCCTCTGCTGCTTCTGCTGTTAGGAATCGCTCCTTGAAAGACGAGCGAGAGCGTCCTTCCGGGTGCATTGCACTGAGTCGAGTGCTCGCTCGGGACTTTGCACTCGGGGCCAAGGCAAGAGGGCGTGCTTGCCCGCAGAACTGAGAACACGCTGTTGGGCAGAGCTGCAACTGACCGCTGGAGTTCAGCTCTCGCCGGACGGCAGAAGGCGAAGAACGAAGCCGCTTGCGAGCGGCGCAGTGCAGCGAAGAGCTCTCCGAATTCGCCGCTAGCTCCACGGTCCTTCTCAGCTGCGAGTAGCAGCGCTCGCAGTACACAGAGCTTCGCAAGGCCCGAAGACCCGGAGGGAAGTATCGCACACGAAAATGCGCCAGGACAGAGACGTGTTCTACGTTGTCCCTTCTCGTCATGCAGTTTGTGCCTCTGCTGCTTCTGCTGTTAGGAATCGCTCCTTGAAAGACGAGCGAGAGCGTCCTTCCGGGTGCATTGCACTGAGTCGAGTGCTCGCTCGGGACTTTGCTCTCGGGGCCAAGGCAAGAGGGCGTGCTTGCCCGCAGAACTGAGAACACGCTGTTGGGCAGAGCTGCAACTGACCGCTGGAGTTCAGCTCTCGCCGGACGGCAGAAGGCGAAGAACGAAGCCGCTTGCGAGCGGCGCAGTGCAGCGAAGAGCTCTCCGAATTCGCCGCTAGCTCCACGGTCCTTCTCAGCTGCGAGTAGCAGCGCTCGCAGTACACAGGGCTTCGCAAGGCCCGAAGACCCGGAGGGAAGTATCGCACACGAAAATGCGCCAGGACAGAGACGTGTTCTACGTTGTCCCTTCTCGTCATGCAGTTTGTGCCTCTGCTGCTTCTGCTGTTAGGAATCGCTCCTTGAAAGACGAGCGAGAGCGTCCTTCCGGGTGCATTGCACTGAGTCGAGTGCTCGCTCGGGACTTTGCACTCGGGGCCAAGGCAAGAGGGCGTGCTTGCCCGCAGAACTGAGAACACGCTGTTGGGCAGAGCTGCAACTGACCGCTGGAGTTCAGCTCTCGCCGGACGGCAAAAGGCGAAAACGAAGCCGCTTGCGAGCGGCGCAGTGCAGCGAAGAACTCTCCGAATTCGCCGCTAGCTCCACGGTCCTTCTCAGCTGCGAGTAGCAGCGCTCGCAGTACACAGAGCTTCGCAAGGCCCGAAGACCCGGAGGGAAGTATCGCACACGAAAATGCGCCAGGACAGAGACGTGTTCTACGTTGTCCCTTCTCGTCATGCAGTTTGTGCCTCTGCTGCTTCTGCTGTTAGGAATCGCTCCTTGAAAGGCGAGCGAGAGCGTCCTTCTGGGTGCATTGCACTGAGTCGAGTGCTCGCTCGGGGCTTTGCTCTCGGGGCCAAGGCAAGAGGGCGTGCTTGCCCGCAGAACTGAGAACACGCTGTTGGGCAGAGCTGCAACTGACCGCTGGAGTTCAGCTCTCGCCGGACGGCAGAAGGCGAAGAACGAAGCCGCTTGCGAGCGGCGCAGTGCAGCGAAGAGCTCTCCGAATTCGCCGCTAGCTCCACGGTCCTTCTCAGCTGCGAGTAGCAGCGCTCGCAGTACACAGGGCTTCGCAAGGCCCGAAGACCCGGAGGGAAGTATCGCACACGAAAATGTGCCAGGACAGAGACGTGTTCTACGTTGTCCCTTCTCGTCATGCAGTTTGTGCCTCTGCTGCTTCTGCTGTTAGGAATCGCTCCTTGAAAGACGAGCGAGAGCGTCCTTCCGGGTGCATTGCACTGAGTCGAGTGCTCGCTCGGGACTTTGCACTCGGGGCCAAGGCAAGAGGGCGTGCTTGCCCGCAGAACTGAGAACACGCTGTTGGGCAGAGCTGCAACTGACCGCTGGAGTTCAGCTCTCGCCGGACGGCAGAAGGCGAAGAACGAAGCCGCTTGCGAGCGGCGCAGTGCAGCGAAGAGCTCTCCGAATTCGCCGCTAGCTCCACGGTCCTTCTCAGCTGCGAGTAGCAGCGCTCGCAGTACACAGAGCTTCGCAAGGCCCGAAGACCCGGAGGGAAGTATCGCACACGAAAATGTGCCAGGACAGAGACGTGTTCTACGTTGTCCCTTCTCGTCATGCAGTTTGTGCCTCTGCTGCTTCTGCTGTTAGGAATCGCTCCTTGAAAGGCGAGCGAGAGCGTCCTTCCGGGTGCATTGCACTGAGTCGAGTGCTCGCTCGGGACTTTGCTCTCGGGGCCAAGGCAAGAGGGCGTGCTTGCCCGCAGAACTGAGAACACGCTGTTGGGCAGAGCTGCAACTGACCGCTGGAGTTCAGCTCTGGCCGGACGGCAAAAGGCGAAGAACGAAGCCGCTTGCGAGCGGCGCAGTGCAGCGAAGAGCTCTCCGAATTCGCCGCTAGCTCCACGGTCCTTCTCAGCTGCGAGTAGCAGCGCTCGCAGTACACAGGGCTTCGCAAGGCCCGAAGACCCGGAGGGAAGTATCGCACACGAAAATGTGCCAGGACAGAGACGTGTTCTACGTTGTCCCTTCTCGTCATGCAGTTTGTGCCTCTGCTGCTTTTGCTGTAGGTAATCGCTCCTTGAAAGACGAGCGAGAGCGTCCTTCCGGGTGCATTGCACTGAGTCGAGTGCTCGCTCGGGACTTTGCTCTCGGGGCCAAGGCAAGAGGGCGTGCTTGCCCGCAGAACTGAGAACACGCTGTTGGGCAGAGCTGCAACTGACCGCTGGAGTTCAGCTCTCGCCGGACGGCAGAAGGCGAAGAACGAAGCCGCTTGCGAGCGGCGCAGTGCAGCGAAGAGCTCTCCGAATTCGCCGCTAGCTCCACGGTCCTTCTCAGCTGCGAGTAGCAGCGCTCGCAGTACACAGGGCTTCGCAAGGCCCGAAGACCCGGAGGGAAGTATCGCACACGAAAATGCGCCAGGACAGAGACGTGTTCTACGTTGTCCCTTCTCGTCATGCAGTTTGTGCCTCTGCTGCTTCTGCTGTTAGGAATCGCTCCTTGAAAGACGAGCGAGAGCGTCCTTCCGGGTGCATTGCACTGAGTCGAGTGCTCGCTCGGGACTTTGCACTCGGGGCCAAGGCAAGAGGGCGTGCTTGCCCGCAGAACTGAGAACACGCTGTTGGGCAGAGCTGCAACTGACCGCTGGAGTTCAGCTCTCGCCGGACGGCAAAAGGCGAAAACGAAGCCGCTTGCGAGCGGCGCAGTGCAGCGAAGAACTCTCCGAATTCGCCGCTAGCTCCACGGTCCTTCTCAGCTGCGAGTAGCAGCGCTCGCAGTACACAGAGCTTCGCAAGGCCCGAAGACCCGGAGGGAAGTATCGCACACGAAAATGCGCCAGGACAGAGACGTGTTCTACGTTGTCCCTTCTCGTCATGCAGTTTGTGCCTCTGCTGCTTCTGCTGTTAGGAATCGCTCCTTGAAAGGCGAGCGAGAGCGTCCTTCTGGGTGCATTGCACTGAGTCGAGTGCTCGCTCGGGGCTTTGCTCTCGGGGCCAAGGCAAGAGGGCGTGCTTGCCCGCAGAACTGAGAACACGCTGTTGGGCAGAGCTGCAACTGACCGCTGGAGTTCAGCTCTCGCCGGACGGCAGAAGGCGAAGAACGAAGCCGCTTGCGAGCGGCGCAGTGCAGCGAAGAGCTCTCCGAATTCGCCGCTAGCTCCACGGTCCTTCTCAGCTGCGAGTAGCAGCGCTCGCAGTACACAGGGCTTCGCAAGGCCCGAAGACCCGGAGGGAAGTATCGCACACGAAAATGTGCCAGGACAGAGACGTGTTCTACGTTGTCCCTTCTCGTCATGCAGTTTGTGCCTCTGCTGCTTCTGCTGTTAGGAATCGCTCCTTGAAAGACGAGCGAGAGCGTCCTTCCGGGTGCATTGCACTGAGTCGAGTGCTCGCTCGGGACTTTGCACTCGGGGCCAAGGCAAGAGGGCGTGCTTGCCCGCAGAACTGAGAACACGCTGTTGGGCAGAGCTGCAACTGACCGCTGGAGTTCAGCTCTCGCCGGACGGCAGAAGGCGAAGAACGAAGCCGCTTGCGAGCGGCGCAGTGCAGCGAAGAGCTCTCCGAATTCGCCGCTAGCTCCACGGTCCTTCTCAGCTGCGAGTAGCAGCGCTCGCAGTACACAGAGCTTCGCAAGGCCCGAAGACCCGGAGGGAAGTATCGCACACGAAAATGTGCCAGGACAGAGACGTGTTCTACGTTGTCCCTTCTCGTCATGCAGTTTGTGCCTCTGCTGCTTCTGCTGTTAGGAATCGCTCCTTGAAAGGCGAGCGAGAGCGTCCTTCCGGGTGCATTGCACTGAGTCGAGTGCTCGCTCGGGACTTTGCTCTCGGGGCCAAGGCAAGAGGGCGTGCTTGCCCGCAGAACTGAGAACACGCTGTTGGGCAGAGCTGCAACTGACCGCTGGAGTTCAGCTCTGGCCGGACGGCAAAAGGCGAAGAACGAAGCCGCTTGCGAGCGGCGCAGTGCAGCGAAGAGCTCTCCGAATTCGCCGCTAGCTCCACGGTCCTTCTCAGCTGCGAGTAGCAGCGCTCGCAGTACACAGGGCTTCGCAAGGCCCGAAGACCCGGAGGGAAGTATCGCACACGAAAATGTGCCAGGACAGAGACGTGTTCTACGTTGTCCCTTCTCGTCATGCAGTTTGTGCCTCTGCTGCTTTTGCTGTAGGTAATCGCTCCTTGAAAGACGAGCGAGAGCGTCCTTCCGGGTGCATTGCACTGAGTCGAGTGCTCGCTCGGGACTTTGCTCTCGGGGCCAAGGCAAGAGGGCGTGCTTGCCCGCAGAACTGAGAACACGCTGTTGGGCAGAGCTGCAACTGACCGCTGGAGTTCAGCTCTCGCCGGACGGCAGAAGGCGAAGAACGAAGCCGCTTGCGAGCGGCGCAGTGCAGCGAAGAGCTCTCCGAATTCGCCGCTAGCTCCACGGTCCTTCTCAGCTGCGAGTAGCAGCGCTCGCAGTACACAGGGCTTCGCAAGGCCCGAAGACCCGGAGGGAAGTATCGCACACGAAAATGTGCCAGGACAGAGACGTGTTCTACGTTGTCCCTTCTCGTCATGCAGTTTGTGCCTCTGCTGCTTCTGCTGTTAGGAATCGCTCCTTGAAAGACGAGCGAGAGCGTCCTTCCGGGTGCATTGCACTGAGTCGAGTGCTCGCTCGGGACTTTGCTCTCGGGGCCAAGGCAAGAGGGCGTGCTTGCCCGCAGAACTGAGAACACGCTGTTGGGCAGAGCTGCAACTGACCGCTGGAGTTCAGCTCTCGCCGGACGGCAGAAGGCGAAGAACGAAGCCGCTTGCGAGCGGCGCAGTGCAGCGAAGAGCTCTCCGAATTCGCCGCTAGCTCCACGGTCCTTCTCAGCTGCGAGTAGCAGCGCTCGCAGTACACAGGGCTTCGCAAGGCCCGAAGACCCGGAGGGAAGTATCGCACACGAAAATGTGCCAGGACAGAGACGTGTTCTACGTTGTCCCTTCTCGTCATGCAGTTTGTGCCTCTGCTGCTTCTGCTGTTAGGAATCGCTCCTTGAAAGACGAGCGAGAGCGTCCTTCCGGGTGCATTGCACTGAGTCGAGTGCTCGCTCGGGACTTTGCTCTCGGGGCCAAGGCAAGAGGGCGTGCTTGCCCGCAGAACTGAGAACACGCTGTTGGGCAGAGCTGCAACTGACCGCTGGAGTTCAGCTCTCGCCGGACGGCAGAAGGCGAAGAACGAAGCCGCTTGCGAGCGGCGCAGTGCAGCGAAGAGCTCTCCGAATTCGCCGCTAGCTCCACGGTCCTTCTCAGCTGCGAGTAGCAGCGCTCGCAGTACACAGAGCTTCGCAAGGCCCGAAGACCCGGAGGGAAGTATCGCACACGAAAATGTGCCAGGACAGAGACGTGTTCTACGTTGTCCCTTCTCGTCATGCAGTTTGTGCCTCTGCTGCTTTTGCTGTAGGTAATCGCTCCTTGAAAGACGAGCGAGAGCGTCCTTCCGGGTGCATTGCACTGAGTCGAGTGCTCGCTCGGGACTTTGCTCTCGGGGCCAAGGCAAGAGGGCGTGCTTGCCCGCAGAACTGAGAACACGCTGTTGGGCAGAGCTGCAACTGACCGCTGGAGTTCAGCTCTCGCCGGACGGCAGAAGGCGAAGAACGAAGCCGCTTGCGAGCGGCGCAGTGCAGCGAAGAGCTCTCCGAATTCGCCGCTAGCTCCACGGTCCTTCTCAGCTGCGAGTAGCAGCGCTCGCAGTACACAGGGCTTCGCAAGGCCCGAAGACCCGGAGGGAAGTATCGCACACGAAAATGTGCCAGGACAGAGACGTGTTCTACGTTGTCCCTTCTCGTCATGCAGTTTGTGCCTCTGCTGCTTCTGCTGTTAGGAATCGCTCCTTGAAAGACGAGCGAGAGCGTCCTTCCGGGTGCATTGCACTGAGTCGAGTGCTCGCTCGGGACTTTGCTCTCGGGGCCAAGGCAAGAGGGCGTGCTTGCCCGCAGAACTGAGAACACGCTGTTGGGCAGAGCTGCAACTGACCGCTGGAGTTCAGCTCTCGCCGGACGGCAGAAGGCGAAGAACGAAGCCGCTTGCGAGCGGCGCAGTGCAGCGAAGAGCTCTCCGAATTCGCCGCTAGCTCCACGGTCCTTCTCAGCTGCGAGTAGCAGCGCTCGCAGTACACAGGGCTTCGCAAGGCCCGAAGACCCGGAGGGAAGTATCGCACACGAAAATGTGCCAGGACAGAGACGTGTTCTACGTTGTCCCTTCTCGTCATGCAGTTTGTGCCTCTGCTGCTTCTGCTGTAGGTAATCGCTCCTTGAAAGACGAGCGAGAGCGTCCTTCCGGGTGCATTGCACTGAGTCGAGTGCTCGCTCGGGACTTTGCACTCGGGGCCAAGGCAAGAGGGCGTGCTTGCCCGCAGAACTGAGAACACGCTGTTGGGCAGAGCTGCAACTGACCGCTGGAGTTCAGCTCTGGCCGGACGGCAAAAGGCGAAGAACGAAGCCGCTTGCGAGCGGCGCAGTGCAGCGAAGAGCTCTCCGAATTCGCCGCTAGCTCCACGGTCCTTCTCAGCTGCGAGTAGCAGCGCTCGCAGTACACAGGGCTTCGCAAGGCCCGAAGACCCGGAGGGAAGTATCGCACACGAAAATGTGCCAGGACAGAGACGTGTTCTACGTTGTCCCTTCTCGTCATGCAGTTTGTGCCTCTGCTGCTTCTGCTGTTAGGAATCGCTCCTTGAAAGACGAGCGAGAGCGTCCTTCCGGGTGCATTGCACTGAGTCGAGTGCTCGCTCGGGACTTTGCACTCGGGGCCAAGGCAAGAGGGCGTGCTTGCCCGCAGAACTGAGAACACGCTGTTGGGCAGAGCTGCAACTGACCGCTGGAGTTCAGCTCTCGCCGGACGGCAGAAGGCGAAGAACGAAGCCGCTTGCGAGCGGCGCAGTGCAGCGAAGAGCTCTCCGAATTCGCCGCTAGCTCCACGGTCCTTCTCAGCTGCGAGTAGCAGCGCTCGCAGTACACAGGGCTTCGCAAGGCCCGAAGACCCGGAGGGAAGTATCGCACACGAAAATGTGCCAGGACAGAGACGTGTTCTACGTTGTCCCTTCTCGTCATGCAGTTTGTGCCTCTGCTGCTTCTGCTGTTAGGAATCGCTCCTTGAAAGACGAGCGAGAGCGTCCTTCCGGGTGCATTGCACTGAGTCGAGTGCTCGCTCGGGACTTTGCACTCGGGGCCAAGGCAAGAGGGCGTGCTTGCCCGCAGAACTGAGAACACGCTGTTGGGCAGAGCTGCAACTGACCGCTGGAGTTCAGCTCTCGCCGGACGGCAGAAGGCGAAGAACGAAGCCGCTTGCGAGCGGCGCAGTGCAGCGAAGAGCTCTCCGAATTCGCCGCTAGCTCCACGGTCCTTCTCAGCTGCGAGTAGCAGCGCTCGCAGTACACAGAGCTTCGCAAGGCCCGAAGACCCGGAGGGAAGTATCGCACACGAAAATGCGCCAGGACAGAGACGTGTTCTACGTTGTCCCTTCTCGTCATGCAGTTTGTGCCTCTGCTGCTTCTGCTGTTAGGAATCGCTCCTTGAAAGACGAGCGAGAGCGTCCTTCCGGGTGCATTGCACTGAGTCGAGTGCTCGCTCGGGACTTTGCTCTCGGGGCCAAGGCAAGAGGGCGTGCTTGCCCGCAGAACTGAGAACACGCTGTTGGGCAGAGCTGCAACTGACCGCTGGAGTTCAGCTCTCGCCGGACGGCAGAAGGCGAAGAACGAAGCCGCTTGCGAGCGGCGCAGTGCAGCGAAGAGCTCTCCGAATTCGCCGCTAGCTCCACGGTCCTTCTCAGCTGCGAGTAGCAGCGCTCGCAGTACACAGGGCTTCGCAAGGCCCGAAGACCCGGAGGGAAGTATCGCACACGAAAATGCGCCAGGACAGAGACGTGTTCTACGTTGTCCCTTCTCGTCATGCAGTTTGTGCCTCTGCTGCTTCTGCTGTTAGGAATCGCTCCTTGAAAGACGAGCGAGAGCGTCCTTCCGGGTGCATTGCACTGAGTCGAGTGCTCGCTCGGGACTTTGCACTCGGGGCCAAGGCAAGAGGGCGTGCTTGCCCGCAGAACTGAGAACACGCTGTTGGGCAGAGCTGCAACTGACCGCTGGAGTTCAGCTCTCGCCGGACGGCAAAAGGCGAAAACGAAGCCGCTTGCGAGCGGCGCAGTGCAGCGAAGAACTCTCCGAATTCGCCGCTAGCTCCACGGTCCTTCTCAGCTGCGAGTAGCAGCGCTCGCAGTACACAGAGCTTCGCAAGGCCCGAAGACCCGGAGGGAAGTATCGCACACGAAAATGCGCCAGGACAGAGACGTGTTCTACGTTGTCCCTTCTCGTCATGCAGTTTGTGCCTCTGCTGCTTCTGCTGTTAGGAATCGCTCCTTGAAAGGCGAGCGAGAGCGTCCTTCTGGGTGCATTGCACTGAGTCGAGTGCTCGCTCGGGGCTTTGCTCTCGGGGCCAAGGCAAGAGGGCGTGCTTGCCCGCAGAACTGAGAACACGCTGTTGGGCAGAGCTGCAACTGACCGCTGGAGTTCAGCTCTCGCCGGACGGCAGAAGGCGAAGAACGAAGCCGCTTGCGAGCGGCGCAGTGCAGCGAAGAGCTCTCCGAATTCGCCGCTAGCTCCACGGTCCTTCTCAGCTGCGAGTAGCAGCGCTCGCAGTACACAGGGCTTCGCAAGGCCCGAAGACCCGGAGGGAAGTATCGCACACGAAAATGTGCCAGGACAGAGACGTGTTCTACGTTGTCCCTTCTCGTCATGCAGTTTGTGCCTCTGCTGCTTCTGCTGTTAGGAATCGCTCCTTGAAAGACGAGCGAGAGCGTCCTTCCGGGTGCATTGCACTGAGTCGAGTGCTCGCTCGGGACTTTGCACTCGGGGCCAAGGCAAGAGGGCGTGCTTGCCCGCAGAACTGAGAACACGCTGTTGGGCAGAGCTGCAACTGACCGCTGGAGTTCAGCTCTCGCCGGACGGCAGAAGGCGAAGAACGAAGCCGCTTGCGAGCGGCGCAGTGCAGCGAAGAGCTCTCCGAATTCGCCGCTAGCTCCACGGTCCTTCTCAGCTGCGAGTAGCAGCGCTCGCAGTACACAGAGCTTCGCAAGGCCCGAAGACCCGGAGGGAAGTATCGCACACGAAAATGTGCCAGGACAGAGACGTGTTCTACGTTGTCCCTTCTCGTCATGCAGTTTGTGCCTCTGCTGCTTCTGCTGTTAGGAATCGCTCCTTGAAAGGCGAGCGAGAGCGTCCTTCCGGGTGCATTGCACTGAGTCGAGTGCTCGCTCGGGACTTTGCTCTCGGGGCCAAGGCAAGAGGGCGTGCTTGCCCGCAGAACTGAGAACACGCTGTTGGGCAGAGCTGCAACTGACCGCTGGAGTTCAGCTCTGGCCGGACGGCAAAAGGCGAAGAACGAAGCCGCTTGCGAGCGGCGCAGTGCAGCGAAGAGCTCTCCGAATTCGCCGCTAGCTCCACGGTCCTTCTCAGCTGCGAGTAGCAGCGCTCGCAGTACACAGGGCTTCGCAAGGCCCGAAGACCCGGAGGGAAGTATCGCACACGAAAATGTGCCAGGACAGAGACGTGTTCTACGTTGTCCCTTCTCGTCATGCAGTTTGTGCCTCTGCTGCTTTTGCTGTAGGTAATCGCTCCTTGAAAGACGAGCGAGAGCGTCCTTCCGGGTGCATTGCACTGAGTCGAGTGCTCGCTCGGGACTTTGCTCTCGGGGCCAAGGCAAGAGGGCGTGCTTGCCCGCAGAACTGAGAACACGCTGTTGGGCAGAGCTGCAACTGACCGCTGGAGTTCAGCTCTCGCCGGACGGCAGAAGGCGAAGAACGAAGCCGCTTGCGAGCGGCGCAGTGCAGCGAAGAGCTCTCCGAATTCGCCGCTAGCTCCACGGTCCTTCTCAGCTGCGAGTAGCAGCGCTCGCAGTACACAGGGCTTCGCAAGGCCCGAAGACCCGGAGGGAAGTATCGCACACGAAAATGTGCCAGGACAGAGACGTGTTCTACGTTGTCCCTTCTCGTCATGCAGTTTGTGCCTCTGCTGCTTCTGCTGTTAGGAATCGCTCCTTGAAAGACGAGCGAGAGCGTCCTTCCGGGTGCATTGCACTGAGTCGAGTGCTCGCTCGGGACTTTGCTCTCGGGGCCAAGGCAAGAGGGCGTGCTTGCCCGCAGAACTGAGAACACGCTGTTGGGCAGAGCTGCAACTGACCGCTGGAGTTCAGCTCTCGCCGGACGGCAGAAGGCGAAGAACGAAGCCGCTTGCGAGCGGCGCAGTGCAGCGAAGAGCTCTCCGAATTCGCCGCTAGCTCCACGGTCCTTCTCAGCTGCGAGTAGCAGCGCTCGCAGTACACAGGGCTTCGCAAGGCCCGAAGACCCGGAGGGAAGTATCGCACACGAAAATGTGCCAGGACAGAGACGTGTTCTACGTTGTCCCTTCTCGTCATGCAGTTTGTGCCTCTGCTGCTTCTGCTGTTAGGAATCGCTCCTTGAAAGGCGAGCGAGAGCGTCCTTCCGGGTGCATTGCACTGAGTCGAGTGCTCGCTCGGGACTTTGCTCTCGGGGCCAAGGCAAGAGGGCGTGCTTGCCCGCAGAACTGAGAACACGCTGTTGGGCAGAGCTGCAACTGACCGCTGGAGTTCAGCTCTCGCCGGACGGCAGAAGGCGAAGAACGAAGCCGCTTGCGAGCGGCGCAGTGCAGCGAAGAGCTCTCCGAATTCGCCGCTAGCTCCACGGTCCTTCTCAGCTGCGAGTAGCAGCGCTCGCAGTACACAGAGCTTCGCAAGGCCCGAAGACCCGGAGGGAAGTATCGCACACGAAAATGTGCCAGGACAGAGACGTGTTCTACGTTGTCCCTTCTCGTCATGCAGTTTGTGCCTCTGCTGCTTTTGCTGTAGGTAATCGCTCCTTGAAAGACGAGCGAGAGCGTCCTTCCGGGTGCATTGCACTGAGTCGAGTGCTCGCTCGGGACTTTGCTCTCGGGGCCAAGGCAAGAGGGCGTGCTTGCCCGCAGAACTGAGAACACGCTGTTGGGCAGAGCTGCAACTGACCGCTGGAGTTCAGCTCTCGCCGGACGGCAGAAGGCGAAGAACGAAGCCGCTTGCGAGCGGCGCAGTGCAGCGAAGAGCTCTCCGAATTCGCCGCTAGCTCCACGGTCCTTCTCAGCTGCGAGTAGCAGCGCTCGCAGTACACAGAGCTTCGCAAGGCCCGAAGACCCGGAGGGAAGTATCGCACACGAAAATGTGCCAGGACAGAGACGTGTTCTACGTTGTCCCTTCTCGTCATGCAGTTTGTGCCTCTGCTGCTTCTGCTGTTAGGAATCGCTCCTTGAAAGACGAGCGAGAGCGTCCTTCCGGGTGCATTGCACTGAGTCGAGTGCTCGCTCGGGACTTTGCTCTCGGGGCCAAGGCAAGAGGGCGTGCTTGCCCGCAGAACTGAGAACACGCTGTTGGGCAGAGCTGCAACTGACCGCTGGAGTTCAGCTCTCGCCGGACGGCAGAAGGCGAAGAACGAAGCCGCTTGCGAGCGGCGCAGTGCAGCGAAGAGCTCTCCGAATTCGCCGCTAGCTCCACGGTCCTTCTCAGCTGCGAGTAGCAGCGCTCGCAGTACACAGGGCTTCGCAAGGCCCGAAGACCCGGAGGGAAGTATCGCACACGAAAATGTGCCAGGACAGAGACGTGTTCTACGTTGTCCCTTCTCGTCATGCAGTTTGTGCCTCTGCTGCTTCTGCTGTTAGGAATCGCTCCTTGAAAGGCGAGCGAGAGCGTCCTTCCGGGTGCATTGCACTGAGTCGAGTGCTCGCTCGGGACTTTGCTCTCGGGGCCAAGGCAAGAGGGCGTGCTTGCCCGCAGAACTGAGAACACGCTGTTGGGCAGAGCTGCAACTGACCGCTGGAGTTCAGCTCTCGCCGGACGGCAGAAGGCGAAGAACGAAGCCGCTTGCGAGCGGCGCAGTGCAGCGAAGAGCTCTCCGAATTCGCCGCTAGCTCCACGGTCCTTCTCAGCTGCGAGTAGCAGCGCTCGCAGTACACAGGGCTTCGCAAGGCCCGAAGACCCGGAGGGAAGTATCGCACACGAAAATGTGCCAGGACAGAGACGTGTTCTACGTTGTCCCTTCTCGTCATGCAGTTTGTGCCTCTGCTGCTTCTGCTGTTAGGAATCGCTCCTTGAAAGGCGAGCGAGAGCGTCCTTCCGGGTGCATTGCACTGAGTCGAGTGCTCGCTCGGGACTTTGCTCTCGGGGCCAAGGCAAGAGGGCGTGCTTGCCCGCAGAACTGAGAACACGCTGTTGGGCAGAGCTGCAACTGACCGCTGGAGTTCAGCTCTCGCCGGACGGCAGAAGGCGAAGAACGAAGCCGCTTGCGAGCGGCGCAGTGCAGCGAAGAGCTCTCCGAATTCGCCGCTAGCTCCACGGTCCTTCTCAGCTGCGAGTAGCAGCGCTCGCAGTACACAGGGCTTCGCAAGGCCCGAAGACCCGGAGGGAAGTATCGCACACGAAAATGTGCCAGGACAGAGACGTGTTTTACGTTGTCCCTTCTCGTCATGCAGTTTGTGCCTCTGCTGCTTCTGCTGTAGGTAATCGCTCCTTGAAAGACGAGCGAGAGCGTCCTTCCGGGTGCATTGCACTGAGTCGAGTGCTCGCTCGGGACTTTGCTCTCGGGGCCAAGGCAAGAGGGCGTGCTTGCCCGCAGAACTGAGAACACGCTGTTGGGCAGAGCTGCAACTGACCGCTGGAGTTCAGCTCTCGCCGGACGGCAAAAGGCGAAGAACGAAGCCGCTTGCGAGCGGCGCAGTGCAGCGAAGAGCTCTCCGAATTCGCCGCTAGCTCCACGGTCCTTCTCAGCTGCGAGTAGCAGCGCTCGCAGTACACAGGGCTTCGCAAGGCCCGAAGACCCGGAGGGAAGTATCGCACACGAAAATGTGCCAGGACAGAGACGTGTTCTACGTTGTCCCTTCTCGTCATGCAGTTTGTGCCTCTGCTGCTTCTGCTGTTAGGAATCGCTCCTTGAAAGACGAGCGAGAGCGTCCTTCCGGGTGCATTGCACTGAGTCGAGTGCTCGCTCGGGACTTTGCACTCGGGGCCAAGGCAAGAGGGCGTGCTTGCCCGCAGAACTGAGAACACGCTGTTGGGCAGAGCTGCAACTGACCGCTGGAGTTCAGCTCTCGCCGGACGGCAGAAGGCGAAGAACGAAGCCGCTTGCGAGCGGCGCAGTGCAGCGAAGAGCTCTCCGAATTCGCCGCTAGCTCCACGGTCCTTCTCAGCTGCGAGTAGCAGCGCTCGCAGTACACAGGGCTTCGCAAGGCCCGAAGACCCGGAGGGAAGTATCGCACACGAAAATGTGCCAGGACAGAGACGTGTTCTACGTTGTCCCTTCTCGTCATGCAGTTTGTGCCTCTGCTGCTTCTGCTGTAGGTAATCGCTCCTTGAAAGACGAGCGAGAGCGTCCTTCCGGGTGCATTGCACTGAGTCGAGTGCTCGCTCGGGACTTTGCACTCGGGGCCAAGGCAAGAGGGCGTGCTTGCCCGCAGAACTGAGAACACGCTGTTGGGCAGAGCTGCAACTGACCGCTGGAGTTCAGCTCTCGCCGGACGGCAGAAGGCGAAGAACGAAGCCGCTTGCGAGCGGTGCAGTGCAGCGAAGAGCTCTCCGAATTCGCCGCTAGCTCCACGGTCCTTCTCAGCTGCGAGTAGCAGCGCTCGCAGTACACAGAGCTTCGCAAGGCCCGAAGACCCGGAGGGAAGTATCGCACACGAAAATGTGCCAGGACAGAGACGTGTTCTACGTTGTCCCTTCTCGTCATGCAGTTTGTGCCTCTGCTGCTTCTGCTGTTAGGAATCGCTCCTTGAAAGGCGAGCGAGAGCGTCCTTCCGGGTGCATTGCACTGAGTCGAGTGCTCGCTCGGGACTTTGCTCTCGGGGCCAAGGCAAGAGGGCGTGCTTGCCCGCAGAACTGAGAACACGCTGTTGGGCAGAGCTGCAACTGACCGCTGGAGTTCAGCTCTCGCCGGACGGCAGAAGGCGAAGAACGAAGCCGCTTGCGAGCGGCGCAGTGCAGCGAAGAGCTCTCCGAATTCGCCGCTAGCTCCACGGTCCTTCTCAGCTGCGAGTAGCAGCGCTCGCAGTACACAGAGCTTCGCAAGGCCCGAAGACCCGGAGGGAAGTATCGCACACGAAAATGTGCCAGGACAGAGACGTGTTCTACGTTGTCCCTTCTCGTCATGCAGTTTGTGCCTCTGCTGCTTCTGCTGTTAGGAATCGCTCCTTGAAAGACGAGCGAGAGCGTCCTTCCGGGTGCATTGCACTGAGTCGAGTGCTCGCTCGGGGCTTTGCTCTCGGGGCCAAGGCAAGAGGGCGTGCTTGCCCGCAGAACTGAGAACACGCTGTTGGGCAGAGCTGCAACTGACCGCTGGAGTTCAGCTCTCGCCGGACGGCAGAAGGCGAAGAACGAAGCCGCTTGCGAGCGGCGCAGTGCAGCGAAGAGCTCTCCGAATTCGCCGCTAGCTCCACGGTCCTTCTCAGCTGCGAGTAGCAGCGCTCGCAGTACACAGAGCTTCGCAAGGCCCGAAGACCCGGAGGGAAGTATCGCACACGAAAATGTGCCAGGACAGAGACGTGTTCTACGTTGTCCCTTCTCGTCATGCAGTTTGTGCCTCTGCTGCTTCTGCTGTTAGGAATCGCTCCTTGAAAGGCGAGCGAGAGCGTCCTTCCGGGTGCATTGCACTGAGTCGAGTGCTCGCTCGGGACTTTGCTCTCGGGGCCAAGGCAAGAGGGCGTGCTTGCCCGCAGAACTGAGAACACGCTGTTGGGCAGAGCTGCAACTGACCGCTGGAGTTCAGCTCTCGCCGGACGGCAGAAGGCGAAGAACGAAGCCGCTTGCGAGCGGCGCAGTGCAGCGAAGAGCTCTCCGAATTCGCCGCTAGCTCCACGGTCCTTCTCAGCTGCGAGTAGCAGCGCTCGCAGTACACAGGGCTTCGCAAGGCCCGAAGACCCGGAGGGAAGTTTCGCACAGGAAAATGTGCCAGGACAGAGACGTGTTCTACGTTGTCCCTTCTCGTCATGCAGTTTGTGCCTCTGCTGCTACTGCTGTTAGGAATCGCTCCTTGAAAGGCGAGCGAGAGCGTCCTTCCGGGTGCATTGCACTGAGTCGAGTGCTCGCTCGGGACTTTGCTCTCGGGGCCAAGGCAAGAGGGCGTGCTTGCCCGCAGAACTGAGAACACGCTGTTGGGCAGAGCTGCAACTGACCGCTGGAGTTCAGCTCTCGCCGGACGGCAGAAGGCGAAGAACGAAGCCGCTTGCGAGCGGCGCAGTGCAGCGAAGAGCTCTCCGAATTCGCCGCTAGCTCCACGGTCCTTCTCAGCTGCGAGTAGCAGCGCTCGCAGTACACAGGGCTTCGCAAGGCCCGAAGACCCGGAGGGAAGTATCGCACACGAAAATGTGCCAGGACAGAGACGTGTTCTACGTTGTCCCTTCTCGTCATGCAGTTTGTGCCTCTGCTGCTTCTGCTGTAGGTAATCGCTCCTTGAAAGACGAGCGAGAGCGTCCTTCCGGGTGCATTGCACTGAGTCGAGTGCTCGCTCGGGACTTTGCACTCGGGGCCAAGGCAAGAGGGCGTGCTTGCCCGCAGAACTGAGAACACGCTGTTGGGCAGAGCTGCAACTGACCGCTGGAGTTCAGCTCTCGCCGGACGGCAGAAGGCGAAGAACGAAGCCGCTTGCGAGCGGTGCAGTGCAGCGAAGAGCTCTCCGAATTCGCCGCTAGCTCCACGGTCCTTCTCAGCTGCGAGTAGCAGCGCTCGCAGTACACAGAGCTTCGCAAGGCCCGAAGACCCGGAGGGAAGTATCGCACACGAAAATGTGCCAGGACAGAGACGTGTTCTACGTTGTCCCTTCTCGTCATGCAGTTTGTGCCTCTGCTGCTTCTGCTGTTAGGAATCGCTCCTTGAAAGGCGAGCGAGAGCGTCCTTCCGGGTGCATTGCACTGAGTCGAGTGCTCGCTCGGGACTTTGCTCTCGGGGCCAAGGCAAGAGGGCGTGCTTGCCCGCAGAACTGAGAACACGCTGTTGGGCAGAGCTGCAACTGACCGCTGGAGTTCAGCTCTCGCCGGACGGCAGAAGGCGAAGAACGAAGCCGCTTGCGAGCGGCGCAGTGCAGCGAAGAGCTCTCCGAATTCGCCGCTAGCTCCACGGTCCTTCTCAGCTGCGAGTAGCAGCGCTCGCAGTACACAGAGCTTCGCAAGGCCCGAAGACCCGGAGGGAAGTATCGCACACGAAAATGTGCCAGGACAGAGACGTGTTCTACGTTGTCCCTTCTCGTCATGCAGTTTGTGCCTCTGCTGCTTCTGCTGTTAGGAATCGCTCCTTGAAAGACGAGCGAGAGCGTCCTTCCGGGTGCATTGCACTGAGTCGAGTGCTCGCTCGGGGCTTTGCTCTCGGGGCCAAGGCAAGAGGGCGTGCTTGCCCGCAGAACTGAGAACACGCTGTTGGGCAGAGCTGCAACTGACCGCTGGAGTTCAGCTCTCGCCGGACGGCAGAAGGCGAAGAACGAAGCCGCTTGCGAGCGGCGCAGTGCAGCGAAGAGCTCTCCGAATTCGCCGCTAGCTCCACGGTCCTTCTCAGCTGCGAGTAGCAGCGCTCGCAGTACACAGAGCTTCGCAAGGCCCGAAGACCCGGAGGGAAGTATCGCACACGAAAATGTGCCAGGACAGAGACGTGTTCTACGTTGTCCCTTCTCGTCATGCAGTTTGTGCCTCTGCTGCTTCTGCTGTTAGGAATCGCTCCTTGAAAGGCGAGCGAGAGCGTCCTTCCGGGTGCATTGCACTGAGTCGAGTGCTCGCTCGGGGCTTTGCTCTCGGGGCCAAGGCAAGAGGGCGTGCTTGCCCTCAGAACTGAGAACACGCTGTTGGGCAGAGCTGCAACTGACCGCTGGAGTTCAGCTCTCGCCGGACGGCAGAAGGCGAAGAACGAAGCCGCTTGCGAGCGGCGCAGTGCAGCGAAGAGCTCTCCGAATTCGCCGCTAGCTCAACGGTCCTTCTCAGCTGCGAGTAGCAGCGCTCGCAGTACACAGAGCTTCGCAAGGCCCGAAGACCCGGAGGGAAGTATCGCACACGGAAATGTGCCAGGACAGAGACGTGTTCTACGTTGTCCCTTCTCGTCATGCAGTTTGTGCGTCTGCTGCTTCTGCTGTTAGGAATCGCTCCTTGAAAGGCGAGCGAGAGCGTCCTTCCGGGTGCATTGCACTGAGTCGAGTGCTCGCTCGGGACTTTGCACTCGGAGCCAAGGCAAGAGGGCGTGCTTGCCCGCAGAACTGAGAACACGCTGTTGGGCAGAGCTGCAACTGACCGCTGGAGTTCAGCTCTCGCCGGACGGCAGAAGGCGAAGAACGAAGCCGCTTGCGAGCGGCGCAGTGCAGCGAAGAGCTCTCCGAATTCGCCGCTAGCTCCACGGTCCTTCTCAGCTGCGAGTAGCAGCGCTCGCAGTACACAGAGCTTCGCAAGGCCCGAAGACCCGGAGGGAAGTATCGCACACGGAAATGTGCCAGGACAGAGACGTGTTCTACGTTGTCCCTTCTCGTCATGCAGTTTGTGCGTCTGCTGCTTCTGCTGTTAGGAATCGCTCCTTGAAAGGCGAGCGAGAGCGTCCTTCCGGGTGCATTGCACTGAGTCGAGTGCTCGCTCGGGACTTTGCACTCGGGGCCAAGGCAAGAGGGCGTGCTTGCCCGCAGAACTGAGAACACGCTGTTGGGCAGAGCTGCAACTGACCGCTGGAGTTCAGCTCTCGCCGGACGGCAGAAGGCGAAGAACGAAGCCGCTTGCGAGCGGCGCAGTGCAGCGAAGAGCTCTCCGAATTCGCCGCTAGCTCCACGGTCCTTCTCAGCTGCGAGTAGCAGCGCTCGCAGTACACAGAGCTTCGCAAGGCCCGAAGACCCGGAGGGAAGTATCGCACACGAAAATGTGCCAGGACAGAGACGTGTTCTACGTTGTCCCTTCTCGTCATGCAGTTTGTGCCTCTGCTGCTTCTGCTGTTAGGAATCGCTCCTTGAAAGGCGAGCGAGAGCGTCCTTCCGGGTGCATTGCACTGAGTCGAGTGCTCGCTCGGGACTTTGCTCTCGGGGCCAAGGCAAGAGGGCGTGCTTGCCCGCAGAACTGAGAACACGCTGTTGGGCAGAGCTGCAACTGACCGCTGGAGTTCAGCTCTCGCCGGACGGCAGAAGGCGAAGAACGAAGCCGCTTGCGAGCGGCGCAGTGCAGCGAAGAGCTCTCCGAATTCGCCGCTAGCTCCACGGTCCTTCTCAGCTGCGAGTAGCAGCGCTCGCAGTACACAGAGCTTCGCAAGGCCCGAAGACCCGGAGGGAAGTATCGCACACGAAAATGTGCCAGGACAGAGACGTGTTCTACGTTGTCCCTTCTCGTCATGCAGTTTGTGCCTCTGCTGCTTCTGCTGTTAGGAATCGCTCCTTGAAAGACGAGCGAGAGCGTCCTTCCGGGTGCATTGCACTGAGTCGAGTGCTCGCTCGGGACTTTGCTCTCGGGGCCAAGGCAAGAGGGCGTGCTTGCCCGCAGAACTGAGAACACGCTGTTGGGCAGAGCTGCAACTGACCGCTGGAGTTCAGCTCTCGCCGGACGGCAGAAGGCGAAGAACGAAGCCGCTTGCGAGCGGCGCAGTGCAGCGAAGAGCTCTCCGAATTCGCCGCTAGCTCCACGGTCCTTCTCAGCTGCGAGTAGCAGCGCTCGCAGTACACAGAGCTTCGCAAGGCCCGAAGACCCGGAGGGAAGTATCGCACACGAAAATGTGCCAGGACAGAGACGTGTTCTACGTTGTCCCTTCTCGTCATGCAGTTTGTGCCTCTGCTGCTTCTGCTGTTAGGAATCGCTCCTTGAAAGGCGAGCGAGAGCGTCCTTCCGGGTGCATTGCACTGAGTCGAGTGCTCGCTCGGGACTTTGCTCTCGGGGCCAAGGCAAGAGGGCGTGCTTGCCCGCAGAACTGAGAACACGCTGTTGGGCAGAGCTGCAACTGACCGCTGGAGTTCAGCTCTCGCCGGACGGCAGAAGGCGAAGAACGAAGCCGCTTGCGAGCGGCGCAGTGCAGCGAAGAGCTCTCCGAATTCGCCGCTAGCTCCACGGTCCTTCTCAGCTGCGAGTAGCAGCGCTCGCAGTACACAGGGCTTCGCAAGGCCCGAAGACCCGGAGGGAAGTTTCGCACAGGAAAATGTGCCAGGACAGAGACGTGTTCTACGTTGTCCCTTCTCGTCATGCAGTTTGTGCCTCTGCTGCTACTGCTGTTAGGAATCGCTCCTTGAAAGGCGAGCGAGAGCGTCCTTCCGGGTGCATTGCACTGAGTCGAGTGCTCGCTCGGGACTTTGCTCTCGGGGCCAAGGCAAGAGGGCGTGCTTGCCCGCAGAACTGAGAACACGCTGTTGGGCAGAGCTGCAACTGACCGCTGGAGTTCAGCTCTCGCCGGACGGCAGAAGGCGAAGAACGAAGCCGCTTGCGAGCGGCGCAGTGCAGCGAAGAGCTCTCCGAATTCGCCGCTAGCTCCACGGTCCTTCTCAGCTGCGAGTAGCAGCGCTCGCAGTACACAGGGCTTCGCAAGGCCCGAAGACCCGGAGGGAAGTTTCGCACACGAAAATGTGCCAGGACAGAGACGTGTTCTACGTTGTCCCTTCTCGTCATGCAGTTTGTGCCTCTGCTGCTTCTGCTGTTAGGAATCGCTCCTTGAAAGACGAGCGAGAGCGTCCTTCCGGGTGCATTGCACTGAGTCGAGTGCTCGCTCGGGACTTTGCTCTCGGGGCCAAGGCAAGAGGGCGTGCTTGCCCGCAGAACTGAGAACACGCTGTTGGGCAGAGCTGCAACTGACCGCTGGAGTTCAGCTCTCGCCGGACGGCAGAAGGCGAAGAACGAAGCCGCTTGCGAGCGGCGCAGTGCAGCGAAGAGCTCTCCGAATTCGCCGCTAGCTCCACGGTCCTTCTCAGCTGCGAGTAGCAGCGCTCGCAGTACACAGGGCTTCGCAAGGCCCGAAGACCCGGAGGGAAGTATCGCACACGAAAATGTGCCAGGACAGAGACGTGTTCTACGTTGTCCCTTCTCGTCATGCAGTTTGTGCCTCTGCTGCTTCTGCTGTTAGGAATCGCTCCTTGAAAGACGAGCGAGAGCGTCCTTCCGGGTGCATTGCACTGAGTCGAGTGCTCGCTCGGGACTTTGCTCTCGGGGCCAAGGCAAGAGGGCGTGCTTGCCCGCAGAACTGAGAACACGCTGTTGGGCAGAGCTGCAACTGACCGCTGGAGTTCAGCTCTCGCCGGACGGCAGAAGGCGAAGAACGAAGCCGCTTGCGAGCGGCGCAGTGCAGCGAAGAGCTCTCCGAATTCGCCGCTAGCTCCACGGTCCTTCTCAGCTGCGAGTAGCAGCGCTCGCAGTACACAGGGCTTCGCAAGGCCCGAAGACCCGGAGGGAAGTATGGCACACGGAAATGTGCCAGGACAGAGACGTGTTCTACGTTGTCCCTTCTCGTCATGCAGTTTGTGCGTCTGCTGCTTCTGCTGTTAGGAATCGCTCCTTGAAAGGCGAGCGAGAGCGTCCTTCCGGGTGCATTGCACTGAGTCGAGTGCTCGCTCGGGACTTTGCACTCGGGGCCAAGGCAAGAGGGCGTGCTTGCCCGCAGAACTGAGAACACGCTGTTGGGCAGAGCTGCAACTGACCGCTGGAGTTCAGCTCTCGCCGGACGGCAGAAGGCGAAGAACGAAGCCGCTTGCGAGCGGCGCAGTGCAGCGAAGAGCTCTCCGAATTCGCCGCTAGCTCCACGGTCCTTCTCAGCTGCGAGTAGCAGCGCTCGCAGTACACAGGGCTTCGCAAGGCCCGAAGACCCGGAGGGAAGTTTCGCACACGAAAATGTGCCAGGACAGAGACGTGTTCTACGTTGTCCCTTCTCGTCATGCAGTTTGTGCCTCTGCTGCTTCTGCTGTTAGGAATCGCTCCTTGAAAGGCGAGCGAGAGCGTCCTTCCGGGTGCATTGCACTGAGTCGAGTGCTCGCTCGGGACTTTGCTCTCGGGGCCAAGGCAAGAGGGCGTGCTTGCCCGCAGAACTGAGAACACGCTGTTGGGCAGAGCTGCAACTGACCGCTGGAGTTCAGCTCTCGCCGGACGGCAGAAGGCGAAGAACGAAGCCGCTTGCGAGCGGCGCAGTGCAGCGAAGAGCTCTCCGAATTCGCCGCTAGCTCCACGGTCCTTCTCAGCTGCGAGTAGCAGCGCTCGCAGTACACAGAGCTTCGCAAGGCCCGAAGACCCGGAGGGAAGTATCGCACACGAAAATGTGCCAGGACAGAGACGTGTTCTACGTTGTCCCTTCTCGTCATGCAGTTTGTGCCTCTGCTGCTTCTGCTGTTAGGAATCGCTCCTTGAAAGGCGAGCGAGTGCGTCCTTCCGGGTGCATTGCACTGAGTCGAGTGCTCGCTCGGGACTTTGCTCTCGGGGCCAAGGCAAGAGGGCGTGCTTGCCCGCAGAACTGAGAACACGCTGTTGGGCAGAGCTGCAACTGACCGCTGGAGTTCAGCTCTCGCCGGACGGCAGAAGGCGAAGAACGAAGCCGCTTGCGAGCGGCGCAGTGCAGCGAAGAGCTCTCCGAATTCGCCGCTAGCTCCACGGTCCTTCTCAGCTGCGAGTAGCAGCGCTCGCAGTACACAGAGCTTCGCAAGGCCCCAAGACCCGGAGGGAAGTATCGCACACGAAAATGTGCCAGGACAGAGACGTGTTCTACGTTGTCCCTTCTCGTCATGCAGTTTGTGCCTCTGCTGCTTCTGCTGTTAGGAATCGCTCCTTGAAAGGCGAGCGAGAGCGTCCTTCCGGGTGCATTGCACTGAGTCGAGTGCTCGCTCGGGACTTTGCTCTCGGGGCCAAGGCAAGAGGGCGTGCTTGCCCGCAGAACTGAGAACACGCTGTTGGGCAGAGCTGCAACTGACCGCTGGAGTTCAGCTCTCGCCGGACGGCAGAAGGCGAAGAACGAAGCCGCTTGCGAGCGGCGCAGTGCAGCGAAGAGCTCTCCGAATTCGCCGCTAGCTCCACGGTCCTTCTCAGCTGCGAGTAGCAGCGCTCGCAGTACACAGAGCTTCGCAAGGCCCGAAGACCCGGAGGGAAGTATCGCACACGAAAATGTGCCAGGACAGAGACGTGTTCTACGTTGTCCCTTCTCGTCATGCAGTTTGTGCCTCTGCTGCTTCTGCTGTTAGGAATCGCTCCTTGAAAGGCGAGCGAGAGCGTCCTTCCGGGTGCATTGCACTGAGTCGAGTGCTCGCTCGGGACTTTGCTCTCGGGGCCAAGGCAAGAGGGCGTGCTTGCCCGCAGAACTGAGAACACGCTGTTGGGCAGAGCTGCAACTGACCGCTGGAGTTCAGCTCTCGCCGGACGGCAGAAGGCGAAGAACGAAGCCGCTTGCGAGCGGCGCAGTGCAGCGAAGAGCTCTCCGAATTCGCCGCTAGCTCCACGGTCCTTCTCAGCTGCGAGTAGCAGCGCTCGCAGTACACAGGGCTTCGCAAGGCCCGAAGACCCGGAGGGAAGTTTCGCACAGGAAAATGTGCCAGGACAGAGACGTGTTCTACGTTGTCCCTTCTCGTCATGCAGTTTGTGCCTCTGCTGCTACTGCTGTTAGGAATCGCTCCTTGAAAGGCGAGCGAGAGCGTCCTTCCGGGTGCATTGCACTGAGTCGAGTGCTCGCTCGGGACTTTGCTCTCGGGGCCAAGGCAAGAGGGCGTGCTTGCCCGCAGAACTGAGAACACGCTGTTGGGCAGAGCTGCAACTGACCGCTGGAGTTCAGCTCTCGCCGGACGGCAGAAGGCGAAGAACGAAGCCGCTTGCGAGCGGCGCAGTGCAGCGAAGAGCTCTCCGAATTCGCCGCTAGCTCCACGGTCCTTCTCAGCTGCGAGTAGCAGCGCTCGCAGTACACAGGGCTTCGCAAGGCCCGAAGACCCGGAGGGAAGTTTCGCACACGAAAATGTGCCAGGACAGAGACGTGTTCTACGTTGTCCCTTCTCGTCATGCAGTTTGTGCCTCTGCTGCTTCTGCTGTTAGGAATCGCTCCTTGAAAGACGAGCGAGAGCGTCCTTCCGGGTGCATTGCACTGAGTCGAGTGCTCGCTCGGGACTTTGCTCTCGGGGCCAAGGCAAGAGGGCGTGCTTGCCCGCAGAACTGAGAACACGCTGTTGGGCAGAGCTGCAACTGACCGCTGGAGTTCAGCTCTCGCCGGACGGCAGAAGGCGAAGAACGAAGCCGCTTGCGAGCGGCGCAGTGCAGCGAAGAGCTCTCCGAATTCGCCGCTAGCTCCACGGTCCTTCTCAGCTGCGAGTAGCAGCGCTCGCAGTACACAGGGCTTCGCAAGGCCCGAAGACCCGGAGGGAAGTATGGCACACGGAAATGTGCCAGGACAGAGACGTGTTCTACGTTGTCCCTTCTCGTCATGCAGTTTGTGCGTCTGCTGCTTCTGCTGTTAGGAATCGCTCCTTGAAAGGCGAGCGAGAGCGTCCTTCCGGGTGCATTGCACTGAGTCGAGTGCTCGCTCGGGACTTTGCACTCGGGGCCAAGGCAAGAGGGCGTGCTTGCCCGCAGAACTGAGAACACGCTGTTGGGCAGAGCTGCAACTGACCGCTGGAGTTCAGCTCTCGCCGGACGGCAGAAGGCGAAGAACGAAGCCGCTTGCGAGCGGCGCAGTGCAGCGAAGAGCTCTCCGAATTCGCCGCTAGCTCCACGGTCCTTCTCAGCTGCGAGTAGCAGCGCTCGCAGTACACAGAGCTTCGCAAGGCCCGAAGACCCGGAGGGAAGTATCGCACACGAAAATGTGCCAGGACAGAGACGTGTTCTACGTTGTCCCTTCTCGTCATGCAGTTTGTGCCTCTGCTGCTTCTGCTGTTAGGAATCGCTCCTTGAAAGGCGAGCGAGAGCGTCCTTCCGGGTGCATTGCACTGAGTCGAGTGCTCGCTCGGGACTTTGCTCTCGGGGCCAAGGCAAGAGGGCGTGCTTGCCCGCAGAACTGAGAACACGCTGTTGGGCAGAGCTGCAACTGACCGCTGGAGTTCAGCTCTCGCCGGACGGCAGAAGGCGAAGAACGAAGCCGCTTGCGAGCGGCGCAGTGCAGCGAAGAGCTCTCCGAATTCGCCGCTAGCTCCACGGTCCTTCTCAGCTGCGAGTAGCAGCGCTCGCAGTACACAGGGCTTCGCAAGGCCCGAAGACCCGGAGGGAAGTATGGCACACGGAAATGTGCCAGGACAGAGACGTGTTCTACGTTGTCCCTTCTCGTCATGCAGTTTGTGCGTCTGCTGCTTCTGCTGTTAGGAATCGCTCCTTGAAAGGCGAGCGAGAGCGTCCTTCCGGGTGCATTGCACTGAGTCGAGTGCTCGCTCGGGACTTTGCACTCGGGGCCAAGGCAAGAGGGCGTGCTTGCCCGCAGAACTGAGAACACGCTGTTGGGCAGAGCTGCAACTGACCGCTGGAGTTCAGCTCTCGCCGGACGGCAGAAGGCGAAGAACGAAGCCGCTTGCGAGCGGCGCAGTGCAGCGAAGAGCTCTCCGAATTCGCCGCTAGCTCCACGGTCCTTCTCAGCTGCGAGTAGCAGCGCTCGCAGTACACAGAGCTTCGCAAGGCCCCAAGACCCGGAGGGAAGTATCGCACACGAAAATGTGCCAGGACAGAGACGTGTTCTACGTTGTCCCTTCTCGTCATGCAGTTTGTGCCTCTGCTGCTTCTGCTGTTAGGAATCGCTCCTTGAAAGGCGAGCGAGAGCGTCCTTCCGGGTGCATTGCACTGAGTCGAGTGCTCGCTCGGGACTTTGCTCTCGGGGCCAAGGCAAGAGGGCGTGCTTGCCCGCAGAACTGAGAACACGCTGTTGGGCAGAGCTGCAACTGACCGCTGGAGTTCAGCTCTCGCCGGACGGCAGAAGGCGAAGAACGAAGCCGCTTGCGAGCGGCGCAGTGCAGCGAAGAGCTCTCCGAATTCGCCGCTAGCTCCACGGTCCTTCTCAGCTGCGAGTAGCAGCGCTCGCAGTACACAGGGCTTCGCAAGGCCCGAAGACCCGGAGGGAAGTATCGCACACGAAAATGTGCCAGGACAGAGACGTGTTCTACGTTGTCCCTTCTCGTCATGCAGTTTGTGCCTCTGCTGCTTCTGCTGTTAGGAATCGCTCCTTGAAAGACGAGCGAGAGCGTCCTTCCGGGTGCATTGCACTGAGTCGAGTGCTCGCTCGGGACTTTGCTCTCGGGGCCAAGGCAAGATGGCGTGCTTGCCCGCAGAACTGAGAACACGCTGTTGGGCAGAGCTGCAACTGACCGCTGGAGTTCAGCTCTCGCCGGACGGCAGAAGGCGAAGAACGAAGCCGCTTGCGAGCGGCGCAGTGCAGCGAAGAGCTCTCCGAATTCGCCGCTAGCTCCACGGTCCTTCTCAGCTGCGAGTAGCAGCGCTCGCAGTACACAGGGCTTCGCAAGGCCCGAAGACCCGGAGGGAAGTATGGCACACGGAAATGTGCCAGGACAGAGACGTGTTCTACGTTGTCCCTTCTCGTCATGCAGTTTGTGCGTCTGCTGCTTCTGCTGTTAGGAATCGCTCCTTGAAAGGCGAGCGAGAGCGTCCTTCCGGGTGCATTGCACTGAGTCGAGTGCTCGCTCGGGACTTTGCACTCGGGGCCAAGGCAAGAGGGCGTGCTTGCCCGCAGAACTGAGAACACGCTGTTGGGCAGAGCTGCAACTGACCGCTGGAGTTCAGCTCTCGCCGGACGGCAGAAGGCGAAGAACGAAGCCGCTTGCGAGCGGCGCAGTGCAGCGAAGAGCTCTCCGAATTCGCCGCTAGCTCCACGGTCCTTCTCAGCTGCGAGTAGCAGCGCTCGCAGTACACAGGGCTTCGCACGGCCCGAAGACCCGGAGGGAAGTATCGCACACGAAAATGTGCCAGGACAGAGACGTGTTCTACGTTGTCCCTTCTCGTCATGCAGTTTGTGCCTCTGCTGCTTCTGCTGTTAGGAATCGCTCCTTGAAAGGCGAGCGAGAGCGTCCTTCCGGGTGCATTGCACTGAGTCGAGTGCTCGCTCGGGACTTTGCTCTCGGGGCCAAGGCAAGATGGCGTGCTTGCCCGCAGAACTGAGAACACGCTGTTGGGCAGAGCTGCAACTGACCGCTGGAGTTCAGCTCTCGCCGGACGGCAGAAGGCGAAGAACGAAGCCGCTTGCGAGCGGCGCAGTGCAGCGAAGAGCTCTCCGAATTCGCCGCTAGCTCCACGGTCCTTCTCAGCTGCGAGTAGCAGCGCTCGCAGTACACAGGGCTTCGCAAGGCCCGAAGACCCGGAGGGAAGTTTCGCACACGAAAATGTGCCAGGACAGAGACGTGTTCTACGTTGTCCCTTCTCGTCATGCAGTTTGTGCCTCTGCTGCTTCTGCTGTTAGGAATCGCTCCTTGAAAGGCGAGCGAGAGCGTCCTTCCGGGTGCATTGCACTGAGTCGAGTGCTCGCTCGGGACTTTGCACTCGGGGCCAAGGCAAGAGGGCGTGCTTGCCCGCAGAACTGAGAACACGCTGTTGGGCAGAGCTGCAACTGACCGCTGGAGTTCAGCTCTCGCCGGACGGCAGAAGGCGAAGAACGAAGCCGCTTGCGAGCGGCGCAGTGCAGCGAAGAGCTCTACGAATTCGCCGCTAGCTCCACGGTCCTTCTCAGCTGCGAGTAGCAGCGCTCGCAGTACACAGAGCTTCGCAAGGCCCGAAGACCCGGAGGGAAGTATCGCACACGGAAATGTGCCAGGACAGAGACGTGTTCTACGTTGTCCCTTCTCGTCATGCAGTTTGTGCGTCTGCTGCTTCTGCTGTTAGGAATCGCTCCTTGAAAGGCGAGCGAGAGCGTCCTTCCGGGTGCATTGCACTGAGTCGAGTGCTCGCTCGGGACTTTGCTCTCGGGGCCAAGGCAAGAGGGCGTGCTTGCCCGCAGAACTGAGAACACGCTGTTGGGCAGAGCTGCAACTGACCGCCGGAGTTCAGCTCTCGCCGGACGGCAGAAGGCGAAGAACGAAGCCGCTTGCGAGCGGCGCAGTGCAGCGAAGAGCTCTCCGAATTCGCCGCTAGCTCCACGGTCCTTCTCAGCTGCGAGTAGCAGCGCTCGCAGTACACAGGGCTTCGCAAGGCCCGAAGACCCGGAGGGAAGTATCGCACACGGAAATGTGCCAGGACAGAGACGTGTTCTACGTTGTCCCTTCTCGTCATGCAGTTTGTGCCTCTGCTGCTTCTGCTGTTAGGAATCGCTCCTTGAAAGACGAGCGAGAGCGTCCTTCCGGGTGCATTGCACTGAGTCGAGTGCTCGCTCGGGACTTTGCTCTCGGGGCCAAGGCAAGAGGGCGTGCTTGCCCGCAGAACTGAGAACACGCTGTTGGGCAGAGCTGCAACTGACCGCCGGAGTTCAGCTCTCGCCGGACGGCAGAAGGCGAAGAACGAAGCCGCTTGCGAGCGGCGCAGTGCAGCGAAGAGCTCTCCGAATTCGCCGCTAGCTCCACGGTCCTTCTCAGCTGCGAGTAGCAGCGCTCGCAGTACACAGGGCTTCGCAAGGCCCGAAGACCCGGAGGGAAGTATGGCACACGGAAATGTGCCAGGACAGAGACGTGTTCTACGTTGTCCCTTCTCGTCATGCAGTTTGTGCCTCTGCTGCTTCTGCTGTTAGGAATCGCTCCTTGAAAGGCGAGCGAGAGCGTCCTTCCGGGTGCATTGCACTGAGTCGAGTGCTCGCTCGGGACTTTGCACTCGGGGCCAAGGCAAGAGGGCGTGCTTGCCCGCAGAACTGAGAACACGCTGTTGGGCAGAGCTGCAACTGACCGCTGGAGTTCAGCTCTCGCCGGACGGCAGAAGGCGAAGAACGAAGCCGCTTGCGAGCGGCGCAGTGCAGCGAAGAGCTCTCCGAATTCGCCGCTAGCTCCACGGTCCTTCTCAGCTGCGAGTAGCAGCGCTCGCAGTACACAGAGCTTCGCAAGGCCCGAAGACCCGGAGGGAAGTATCGCACACGAAAATGTGCCAGGACAGAGACGTGTTCTACGTTGTCCCTTCTCGTCATGCAGTTTGTGCCTCTGCTGCTTCTGCTGTTAGGAATCGCTCCTTGAAAGGCGAGCGAGAGCGTCCTTCCGGGTGCATTGCACTGAGTCGAGTGCTCGCTCGGGACTTTGCTCTCGGGGCCAAGGCAAGAGGGCGTGCTTGCCCGCAGAACTGAGAACACGCTGTTGGGCAGAGCTGCAACTGACCGCTGGAGTTCAGCTCTCGCCGGACGGCAGAAGGCGAAGAACGAAGCCGCTTGCGAGCGGCGCAGTGCAGCGAAGAGCTCTCCGAATTCGCCGCTAGCTCCACGGTCCTTCTCAGCTGCGAGTAGCAGCGCTCGCAGTACACAGGGCTTCGCAAGGCCCGAAGACCCGGAGGGAAGTATGGCACACGGAAATGTGCCAGGACAGAGACGTGTTCTACGTTGTCCCTTCTCGTCATGCAGTTTGTGCGTCTGCTGCTTCTGCTGTTAGGAATCGCTCCTTGAAAGGCGAGCGAGAGCGTCCTTCCGGGTGCATTGCACTGAGTCGAGTGCTCGCTCGGGACTTTGCTCTCGGGGCCAAGGCAAGAGGGCGTGCTTGCCCGCAGAACTGAGAACACGCTGTTGGGCAGAGCTGCAACTGACCGCTGGAGTTCAGCTCTCGCCGGACGGCAGAAGGCGAAGAACGAAGCCGCTTGCGAGCGGCGCAGTGCAGCGAAGAGCTCTCCGAATTCGCCGCTAGCTCCACGGTCCTTCTCAGCTGCGAGTAGCAGCGCTCGCAGTACACAGAGCTTCGCAAGGCCCGAAGACCCGGAGGGAAGTATCGCACACGAAAATGTGCCAGGACAGAGACGTGTTCTACGTTGTCCCTTCTCGTCATGCAGTTTGTGCCTCTGCTGCTTCTGCTGTTAGGAATCGCTCCTTGAAAGGCGAGCGAGAGCGTCCTTCCGGGTGCATTGCACTGAGTCGAGTGCTCGCTCGGGACTTTGCTCTCGGGGCCAAGGCAAGAGGGCGTGCTTGCCCGCAGAACTGAGAACACGCTGTTGGGCAGAGCTGCAACTGACCGCTGGAGTTCAGCTCTCGCCGGACGGCAGAAGGCGAAGAACGAAGCCGCTTGCGAGCGGCGCAGTGCAGCGAAGAGCTCTCCGAATTCGCCGCTAGCTCCACGGTCCTTCTCAGCTGCGAGTAGCAGCGCTCGCAGTACACAGAGCTTCGCAAGGCCCGAAGACCCGGAGGGAAGTATCGCACACGAAAATGTGCCAGGACAGAGACGTGTTCTACGTTGTCCCTTCTCGTCATGCAGTTTGTGCCTCTGCTGCTTCTGCTGTTAGGAATCGCTCCTTGAAAGACGAGCGAGAGCGTCCTTCCGGGTGCATTGCACTGAGTCGAGTGCTCGCTCGGGACTTTGCTCTCGGGGCCAAGGCAAGAGGGCGTGCTTGCCCGCAGAACTGAGAACACGCTGTTGGGCAGAGCTGCAACTGACCGCTGGAGTTCAGCTCTCGCCGGACGGCAGAAGGCGAAGAACGAAGCCGCTTGCGAGCGGCGCAGTGCAGCGAAGAGCTCTCCGAATTCGCCGCTAGCTCCACGGTCCTTCTCAGCTGCGAGTAGCAGCGCTCGCAGTACACAGAGCTTCGCAAGGCCCGAAGACCCGGAGGGAAGTATCGCACACGAAAATGTGCCAGGACAGAGACGTGTTCTACGTTGTCCCTTCTCGTCATGCAGTTTGTGCCTCTGCTGCTTCTGCTGTTAGGAATCGCTCCTTGAAAGGCGAGCGAGAGCGTCCTTCCGGGTGCATTGCACTGAGTCGAGTGCTCGCTCGGGACTTTGCTCTCGGGGCCAAGGCAAGAGGGCGTGCTTGCCCGCAGAACTGAGAACACGCTGTTGGGCAGAGCTGCAACTGACCGCTGGAGTTCAGCTCTCGCCGGACGGCAGAAGGCGAAGAACGAAGCCGCTTGCGAGCGGCGCAGTGCAGCGAAGAGCTCTCCGAATTCGCCGCTAGCTCCACGGTCCTTCTCAGCTGCGAGTAGCAGCGCTCGCAGTACACAGGGCTTCGCAAGGCCCGAAGACCCGGAGGGAAGTTTCGCACAGGAAAATGTGCCAGGACAGAGACGTGTTCTACGTTGTCCCTTCTCGTCATGCAGTTTGTGCCTCTGCTGCTACTGCTGTTAGGAATCGCTCCTTGAAAGGCGAGCGAGAGCGTCCTTCCGGGTGCATTGCACTGAGTCGAGTGCTCGCTCGGGACTTTGCTCTCGGGGCCAAGGCAAGAGGGCGTGCTTGCCCGCAGAACTGAGAACACGCTGTTGGGCAGAGCTGCAACTGACCGCTGGAGTTCAGCTCTCGCCGGACGGCAGAAGGCGAAGAACGAAGCCGCTTGCGAGCGGCGCAGTGCAGCGAAGAGCTCTCCGAATTCGCCGCTAGCTCCACGGTCCTTCTCAGCTGCGAGTAGCAGCGCTCGCAGTACACAGGGCTTCGCAAGGCCCGAAGACCCGGAGGGAAGTTTCGCACACGAAAATGTGCCAGGACAGAGACGTGTTCTACGTTGTCCCTTCTCGTCATGCAGTTTGTGCCTCTGCTGCTTCTGCTGTTAGGAATCGCTCCTTGAAAGACGAGCGAGAGCGTCCTTCCGGGTGCATTGCACTGAGTCGAGTGCTCGCTCGGGACTTTGCTCTCGGGGCCAAGGCAAGAGGGCGTGCTTGCCCGCAGAACTGAGAACACGCTGTTGGGCAGAGCTGCAACTGACCGCTGGAGTTCAGCTCTCGCCGGACGGCAGAAGGCGAAGAACGAAGCCGCTTGCGAGCGGCGCAGTGCAGCGAAGAGCTCTCCGAATTCGCCGCTAGCTCCACGGTCCTTCTCAGCTGCGAGTAGCAGCGCTCGCAGTACACAGGGCTTCGCAAGGCCCGAAGACCCGGAGGGAAGTATCGCACACGAAAATGTGCCAGGACAGAGACGTGTTCTACGTTGTCCCTTCTCGTCATGCAGTTTGTGCCTCTGCTGCTTCTGCTGTTAGGAATCGCTCCTTGAAAGACGAGCGAGAGCGTCCTTCCGGGTGCATTGCACTGAGTCGAGTGCTCGCTCGGGACTTTGCTCTCGGGGCCAAGGCAAGAGGGCGTGCTTGCCCGCAGAACTGAGAACACGCTGTTGGGCAGAGCTGCAACTGACCGCTGGAGTTCAGCTCTCGCCGGACGGCAGAAGGCGAAGAACGAAGCCGCTTGCGAGCGGCGCAGTGCAGCGAAGAGCTCTCCGAATTCGCCGCTAGCTCCACGGTCCTTCTCAGCTGCGAGTAGCAGCGCTCGCAGTACACAGGGCTTCGCAAGGCCCGAAGACCCGGAGGGAAGTATGGCACACGGAAATGTGCCAGGACAGAGACGTGTTCTACGTTGTCCCTTCTCGTCATGCAGTTTGTGCGTCTGCTGCTTCTGCTGTTAGGAATCGCTCCTTGAAAGGCGAGCGAGAGCGTCCTTCCGGGTGCATTGCACTGAGTCGAGTGCTCGCTCGGGACTTTGCACTCGGGGCCAAGGCAAGAGGGCGTGCTTGCCCGCAGAACTGAGAACACGCTGTTGGGCAGAGCTGCAACTGACCGCTGGAGTTCAGCTCTCGCCGGACGGCAGAAGGCGAAGAACGAAGCCGCTTGCGAGCGGCGCAGTGCAGCGAAGAGCTCTCCGAATTCGCCGCTAGCTCCACGGTCCTTCTCAGCTGCGAGTAGCAGCGCTCGCAGTACACAGGGCTTCGCAAGGCCCGAAGACCCGGAGGGAAGTTTCGCACACGAAAATGTGCCAGGACAGAGACGTGTTCTACGTTGTCCCTTCTCGTCATGCAGTTTGTGCCTCTGCTGCTTCTGCTGTTAGGAATCGCTCCTTGAAAGGCGAGCGAGAGCGTCCTTCCGGGTGCATTGCACTGAGTCGAGTGCTCGCTCGGGACTTTGCTCTCGGGGCCAAGGCAAGAGGGCGTGCTTGCCCGCAGAACTGAGAACACGCTGTTGGGCAGAGCTGCAACTGACCGCTGGAGTTCAGCTCTCGCCGGACGGCAGAAGGCGAAGAACGAAGCCGCTTGCGAGCGGCGCAGTGCAGCGAAGAGCTCTCCGAATTCGCCGCTAGCTCCACGGTCCTTCTCAGCTGCGAGTAGCAGCGCTCGCAGTACACAGGGCTTCGCAAGGCCCGAAGACCCGGAGGGAAGTTTCGCACAGGAAAATGTGCCAGGACAGAGACGTGTTCTACGTTGTCCCTTCTCGTCATGCAGTTTGTGCCTCTGCTGCTACTGCTGTTAGGAATCGCTCCTTGAAAGGCGAGCGAGAGCGTCCTTCCGGGTGCATTGCACTGAGTCGAGTGCTCGCTCGGGACTTTGCTCTCGGGGCCAAGGCAAGAGGGCGTGCTTGCCCGCAGAACTGAGAACACGCTGTTGGGCAGAGCTGCAACTGACCGCTGGAGTTCAGCTCTCGCCGGACGGCAGAAGGCGAAGAACGAAGCCGCTTGCGAGCGGCGCAGTGCAGCGAAGAGCTCTCCGAATTCGCCGCTAGCTCCACGGTCCTTCTCAGCTGCGAGTAGCAGCGCTCGCAGTACACAGGGCTTCGCAAGGCCCGAAGACCCGGAGGGAAGTTTCGCACACGAAAATGTGCCAGGACAGAGACGTGTTCTACGTTGTCCCTTCTCGTCATGCAGTTTGTGCCTCTGCTGCTTCTGCTGTTAGGAATCGCTCCTTGAAAGACGAGCGAGAGCGTCCTTCCGGGTGCATTGCACTGAGTCGAGTGCTCGCTCGGGACTTTGCTCTCGGGGCCAAGGCAAGAGGGCGTGCTTGCCCGCAGAACTGAGAACACGCTGTTGGGCAGAGCTGCAACTGACCGCTGGAGTTCAGCTCTCGCCGGACGGCAGAAGGCGAAGAACGAAGCCGCTTGCGAGCGGCGCAGTGCAGCGAAGAGCTCTCCGAATTCGCCGCTAGCTCCACGGTCCTTCTCAGCTGCGAGTAGCAGCGCTCGCAGTACACAGGGCTTCGCAAGGCCCGAAGACCCGGAGGGAAGTATCGCACACGAAAATGTGCCAGGACAGAGACGTGTTCTACGTTGTCCCTTCTCGTCATGCAGTTTGTGCCTCTGCTGCTTCTGCTGTTAGGAATCGCTCCTTGAAAGACGAGCGAGAGCGTCCTTCCGGGTGCATTGCACTGAGTCGAGTGCTCGCTCGGGACTTTGCTCTCGGGGCCAAGGCAAGAGGGCGTGCTTGCCCGCAGAACTGAGAACACGCTGTTGGGCAGAGCTGCAACTGACCGCTGGAGTTCAGCTCTCGCCGGACGGCAGAAGGCGAAGAACGAAGCCGCTTGCGAGCGGCGCAGTGCAGCGAAGAGCTCTCCGAATTCGCCGCTAGCTCCACGGTCCTTCTCAGCTGCGAGTAGCAGCGCTCGCAGTACACAGAGCTTCGCAAGGCCCCAAGACCCGGAGGGAAGTATCGCACACGAAAATGTGCCAGGACAGAGACGTGTTCTACGTTGTCCCTTCTCGTCATGCAGTTTGTGCCTCTGCTGCTTCTGCTGTTAGGAATCGCTCCTTGAAAGGCGAGCGAGAGCGTCCTTCCGGGTGCATTGCACTGAGTCGAGTGCTCGCTCGGGACTTTGCTCTCGGGGCCAAGGCAAGAGGGCGTGCTTGCCCGCAGAACTGAGAACACGCTGTTGGGCAGAGCTGCAACTGACCGCTGGAGTTCAGCTCTCGCCGGACGGCAGAAGGCGAAGAACGAAGCCGCTTGCGAGCGGCGCAGTGCAGCGAAGAGCTCTCCGAATTCGCCGCTAGCTCCACGGTCCTTCTCAGCTGCGAGTAGCAGCGCTCGCAGTACACAGAGCTTCGCAAGGCCCGAAGACCCGGAGGGAAGTATCGCACACGAAAATGTGCCAGGACAGAGACGTGTTCTACGTTGTCCCTTCTCGTCATGCAGTTTGTGCCTCTGCTGCTTCTGCTGTTAGGAATCGCTCCTTGAAAGGCGAGCGAGAGCGTCCTTCCGGGTGCATTGCACTGAGTCGAGTGCTCGCTCGGGACTTTGCTCTCGGGGCCAAGGCAAGAGGGCGTGCTTGCCCGCAGAACTGAGAACACGCTGTTGGGCAGAGCTGCAACTGACCGCTGGAGTTCAGCTCTCGCCGGACGGCAGAAGGCGAAGAACGAAGCCGCTTGCGAGCGGCGCAGTGCAGCGAAGAGCTCTCCGAATTCGCCGCTAGCTCCACGGTCCTTCTCAGCTGCGAGTAGCAGCGCTCGCAGTACACAGGGCTTCGCAAGGCCCGAAGACCCGGAGGGAAGTTTCGCACAGGAAAATGTGCCAGGACAGAGACGTGTTCTACGTTGTCCCTTCTCGTCATGCAGTTTGTGCCTCTGCTGCTACTGCTGTTAGGAATCGCTCCTTGAAAGGCGAGCGAGAGCGTCCTTCCGGGTGCATTGCACTGAGTCGAGTGCTCGCTCGGGACTTTGCTCTCGGGGCCAAGGCAAGAGGGCGTGCTTGCCCGCAGAACTGAGAACACGCTGTTGGGCAGAGCTGCAACTGACCGCTGGAGTTCAGCTCTCGCCGGACGGCAGAAGGCGAAGAACGAAGCCGCTTGCGAGCGGCGCAGTGCAGCGAAGAGCTCTCCGAATTCGCCGCTAGCTCCACGGTCCTTCTCAGCTGCGAGTAGCAGCGCTCGCAGTACACAGGGCTTCGCAAGGCCCGAAGACCCGGAGGGAAGTTTCGCACACGAAAATGTGCCAGGACAGAGACGTGTTCTACGTTGTCCCTTCTCGTCATGCAGTTTGTGCCTCTGCTGCTTCTGCTGTTAGGAATCGCTCCTTGAAAGACGAGCGAGAGCGTCCTTCCGGGTGCATTGCACTGAGTCGAGTGCTCGCTCGGGACTTTGCTCTCGGGGCCAAGGCAAGAGGGCGTGCTTGCCCGCAGAACTGAGAACACGCTGTTGGGCAGAGCTGCAACTGACCGCTGGAGTTCAGCTCTCGCCGGACGGCAGAAGGCGAAGAACGAAGCCGCTTGCGAGCGGCGCAGTGCAGCGAAGAGCTCTCCGAATTCGCCGCTAGCTCCACGGTCCTTCTCAGCTGCGAGTAGCAGCGCTCGCAGTACACAGGGCTTCGCAAGGCCCGAAGACCCGGAGGGAAGTATGGCACACGGAAATGTGCCAGGACAGAGACGTGTTCTACGTTGTCCCTTCTCGTCATGCAGTTTGTGCGTCTGCTGCTTCTGCTGTTAGGAATCGCTCCTTGAAAGGCGAGCGAGAGCGTCCTTCCGGGTGCATTGCACTGAGTCGAGTGCTCGCTCGGGACTTTGCACTCGGGGCCAAGGCAAGAGGGCGTGCTTGCCCGCAGAACTGAGAACACGCTGTTGGGCAGAGCTGCAACTGACCGCTGGAGTTCAGCTCTCGCCGGACGGCAGAAGGCGAAGAACGAAGCCGCTTGCGAGCGGCGCAGTGCAGCGAAGAGCTCTCCGAATTCGCCGCTAGCTCCACGGTCCTTCTCAGCTGCGAGTAGCAGCGCTCGCAGTACACAGAGCTTCGCAAGGCCCGAAGACCCGGAGGGAAGTATCGCACACGAAAATGTGCCAGGACAGAGACGTGTTCTACGTTGTCCCTTCTCGTCATGCAGTTTGTGCCTCTGCTGCTTCTGCTGTTAGGAATCGCTCCTTGAAAGGCGAGCGAGAGCGTCCTTCCGGGTGCATTGCACTGAGTCGAGTGCTCGCTCGGGACTTTGCTCTCGGGGCCAAGGCAAGAGGGCGTGCTTGCCCGCAGAACTGAGAACACGCTGTTGGGCAGAGCTGCAACTGACCGCTGGAGTTCAGCTCTCGCCGGACGGCAGAAGGCGAAGAACGAAGCCGCTTGCGAGCGGCGCAGTGCAGCGAAGAGCTCTCCGAATTCGCCGCTAGCTCCACGGTCCTTCTCAGCTGCGAGTAGCAGCGCTCGCAGTACACAGGGCTTCGCAAGGCCCGAAGACCCGGAGGGAAGTATGGCACACGGAAATGTGCCAGGACAGAGACGTGTTCTACGTTGTCCCTTCTCGTCATGCAGTTTGTGCGTCTGCTGCTTCTGCTGTTAGGAATCGCTCCTTGAAAGGCGAGCGAGAGCGTCCTTCCGGGTGCATTGCACTGAGTCGAGTGCTCGCTCGGGACTTTGCACTCGGGGCCAAGGCAAGAGGGCGTGCTTGCCCGCAGAACTGAGAACACGCTGTTGGGCAGAGCTGCAACTGACCGCTGGAGTTCAGCTCTCGCCGGACGGCAGAAGGCGAAGAACGAAGCCGCTTGCGAGCGGCGCAGTGCAGCGAAGAGCTCTCCGAATTCGCCGCTAGCTCCACGGTCCTTCTCAGCTGCGAGTAGCAGCGCTCGCAGTACACAGAGCTTCGCAAGGCCCCAAGACCCGGAGGGAAGTATCGCACACGAAAATGTGCCAGGACAGAGACGTGTTCTACGTTGTCCCTTCTCGTCATGCAGTTTGTGCCTCTGCTGCTTCTGCTGTTAGGAATCGCTCCTTGAAAGGCGAGCGAGAGCGTCCTTCCGGGTGCATTGCACTGAGTCGAGTGCTCGCTCGGGACTTTGCTCTCGGGGCCAAGGCAAGAGGGCGTGCTTGCCCGCAGAACTGAGAACACGCTGTTGGGCAGAGCTGCAACTGACCGCTGGAGTTCAGCTCTCGCCGGACGGCAGAAGGCGAAGAACGAAGCCGCTTGCGAGCGGCGCAGTGCAGCGAAGAGCTCTCCGAATTCGCCGCTAGCTCCACGGTCCTTCTCAGCTGCGAGTAGCAGCGCTCGCAGTACACAGGGCTTCGCAAGGCCCGAAGACCCGGAGGGAAGTTTCGCACACGAAAATGTGCCAGGACAGAGACGTGTTCTACGTTGTCCCTTCTCGTCATGCAGTTTGTGCCTCTGCTGCTTCTGCTGTTAGGAATCGCTCCTTGAAAGACGAGCGAGAGCGTCCTTCCGGGTGCATTGCACTGAGTCGAGTGCTCGCTCGGGACTTTGCTCTCGGGGCCAAGGCAAGATGGCGTGCTTGCCCGCAGAACTGAGAACACGCTGTTGGGCAGAGCTGCAACTGACCGCTGGAGTTCAGCTCTCGCCGGACGGCAGAAGGCGAAGAACGAAGCCGCTTGCGAGCGGCGCAGTGCAGCGAAGAGCTCTCCGAATTCGCCGCTAGCTCCACGGTCCTTCTCAGCTGCGAGTAGCAGCGCTCGCAGTACACAGGGCTTCGCAAGGCCCGAAGACCCGGAGGGAAGTATGGCACACGGAAATGTGCCAGGACAGAGACGTGTTCTACGTTGTCCCTTCTCGTCATGCAGTTTGTGCGTCTGCTGCTTCTGCTGTTAGGAATCGCTCCTTGAAAGGCGAGCGAGAGCGTCCTTCCGGGTGCATTGCACTGAGTCGAGTGCTCGCTCGGGACTTTGCACTCGGGGCCAAGGCAAGAGGGCGTGCTTGCCCGCAGAACTGAGAACACGCTGTTGGGCAGAGCTGCAACTGACCGCTGGAGTTCAGCTCTCGCCGGACGGCAGAAGGCGAAGAACGAAGCCGCTTGCGAGCGGCGCAGTGCAGCGAAGAGCTCTCCGAATTCGCCGCTAGCTCCACGGTCCTTCTCAGCTGCGAGTAGCAGCGCTCGCAGTACACAGGGCTTCGCACGGCCCGAAGACCCGGAGGGAAGTATCGCACACGAAAATGTGCCAGGACAGAGACGTGTTCTACGTTGTCCCTTCTCGTCATGCAGTTTGTGCCTCTGCTGCTTCTGCTGTTAGGAATCGCTCCTTGAAAGGCGAGCGAGAGCGTCCTTCCGGGTGCATTGCACTGAGTCGAGTGCTCGCTCGGGACTTTGCTCTCGGGGCCAAGGCAAGATGGCGTGCTTGCCCGCAGAACTGAGAACACGCTGTTGGGCAGAGCTGCAACTGACCGCTGGAGTTCAGCTCTCGCCGGACGGCAGAAGGCGAAGAACGAAGCCGCTTGCGAGCGGCGCAGTGCAGCGAAGAGCTCTCCGAATTCGCCGCTAGCTCCACGGTCCTTCTCAGCTGCGAGTAGCAGCGCTCGCAGTACACAGGGCTTCGCAAGGCCCGAAGACCCGGAGGGAAGTTTCGCACACGAAAATGTGCCAGGACAGAGACGTGTTCTACGTTGTCCCTTCTCGTCATGCAGTTTGTGCCTCTGCTGCTTCTGCTGTTAGGAATCGCTCCTTGAAAGGCGAGCGAGAGCGTCCTTCCGGGTGCATTGCACTGAGTCGAGTGCTCGCTCGGGACTTTGCTCTCGGGGCCAAGGCAAGAGGGCGTGCTTGCCCGCAGAACTGAGAACACGCTGTTGGGCAGAGCTGCAACTGACCGCTGGAGTTCAGCTCTCGCCGGACGGCAGAAGGCGAAGAACGAAGCCGCTTGCGAGCGGCCCAGTGCAGCGAAGAGCTCTCCGAATTCGCCGCTAGCTCCACGGTCCTTCTCAGCTGCGAGTAGCAGCGCTCGCAGTACACAGGGCTTCGCAAGGCCCGAAGACCCGGAGGGAAGTTTCGCACACGAAAATGTGCCAGGACAGAGACGTGTTCTACGTTGTCCCTTCTCGTCATGCAGTTTGTGCCTCTGCTGCTTCTGCTGTTAGGAATCGCTCCTTGAAAGACGAGCGAGAGCGTCCTTCCGGGTGCATTGCACTGAGTCGAGTGCTCGCTCGGGACTTTGCACTCGGGGCCAAGGCAAGAGGGCGTGCTTGCCCGCAGAACTGAGAACACGCTGTTGGGCAGAGCTGCAACTGACCGCTGGAGTTCAGCTCTCGCCGGACGGCAGAAGGCGAAGAACGAAGCCGCTTGCGAGCGGCGCAGTGCAGCGAAGAGCTCTACGAATTCGCCGCTAGCTCCACGGTCCTTCTCAGCTGCGAGTAGCAGCGCTCGCAGTACACAGAGCTTCGCAAGGCCCGAAGACCCGGAGGGAAGTATCGCACACGGAAATGTGCCAGGACAGAGACGTGTTCTACGTTGTCCCTTCTCGTCATGCAGTTTGTGCGTCTGCTGCTTCTGCTGTTAGGAATCGCTCCTTGAAAGGCGAGCGAGAGCGTCCTTCCGGGTGCATTGCACTGAGTCGAGTGCTCGCTCGGGACTTTGCTCTCGGGGCCAAGGCAAGAGGGCGTGCTTGCCCGCAGAACTGAGAACACGCTGTTGGGCAGAGCTGCAACTGACCGCCGGAGTTCAGCTCTCGCCGGACGGCAGAAGGCGAAGAACGAAGCCGCTTGCGAGCGGCGCAGTGCAGCGAAGAGCTCTCCGAATTCGCCGCTAGCTCCACGGTCCTTCTCAGCTGCGAGTAGCAGCGCTCGCAGTACACAGGGCTTCGCAAGGCCCGAAGACCCGGAGGGAAGTATCGCACACGGAAATGTGCCAGGACAGAGACGTGTTCTACGTTGTCCCTTCTCGTCATGCAGTTTGTGCCTCTGCTGCTTCTGCTGTTAGGAATCGCTCCTTGAAAGACGAGCGAGAGCGTCCTTCCGGGTGCATTGCACTGAGTCGAGTGCTCGCTCGGGACTTTGCTCTCGGGGCCAAGGCAAGAGGGCGTGCTTGCCCGCAGAACTGAGAACACGCTGTTGGGCAGAGCTGCAACTGACCGCCGGAGTTCAGCTCTCGCCGGACGGCAGAAGGCGAAGAACGAAGCCGCTTGCGAGCGGCGCAGTGCAGCGAAGAGCTCTCCGAATTCGCCGCTAGCTCCACGGTCCTTCTCAGCTGCGAGTAGCAGCGCTCGCAGTACACAGGGCTTCGCAAGGCCCGAAGACCCGGAGGGAAGTATGGCACACGGAAATGTGCCAGGACAGAGACGTGTTCTACGTTGTCCCTTCTCGTCATGCAGTTTGTGCCTCTGCTGCTTCTGCTGTTAGGAATCGCTCCTTGAAAGGCGAGCGAGAGCGTCCTTCCGGGTGCATTGCACTGAGTCGAGTGCTCGCTCGGGACTTTGCACTCGGGGCCAAGGCAAGAGGGCGTGCTTGCCCGCAGAACTGAGAACACGCTGTTGGGCAGAGCTGCAACTGACCGCTGGAGTTCAGCTCTCGCCGGACGGCAGAAGGCGAAGAACGAAGCCGCTTGCGAGCGGCGCAGTGCAGCGAAGAGCTCTCCGAATTCGCCGCTAGCTCCACGGTCCTTCTCAGCTGCGAGTAGCAGCGCTCGCAGTACACAGAGCTTCGCAAGGCCCGAAGACCCGGAGGGAAGTATCGCACACGAAAATGTGCCAGGACAGAGACGTGTTCTACGTTGTCCCTTCTCGTCATGCAGTTTGTGCCTCTGCTGCTTCTGCTGTTAGGAATCGCTCCTTGAAAGGCGAGCGAGAGCGTCCTTCCGGGTGCATTGCACTGAGTCGAGTGCTCGCTCGGGACTTTGCTCTCGGGGCCAAGGCAAGAGGGCGTGCTTGCCCGCAGAACTGAGAACACGCTGTTGGGCAGAGCTGCAACTGACCGCTGGAGTTCAGCTCTCGCCGGACGGCAGAAGGCGAAGAACGAAGCCGCTTGCGAGCGGCGCAGTGCAGCGAAGAGCTCTCCGAATTCGCCGCTAGCTCCACGGTCCTTCTCAGCTGCGAGTAGCAGCGCTCGCAGTACACAGGGCTTCGCAAGGCCCGAAGACCCGGAGGGAAGTATGGCACACGGAAATGTGCCAGGACAGAGACGTGTTCTACGTTGTCCCTTCTCGTCATGCAGTTTGTGCGTCTGCTGCTTCTGCTGTTAGGAATCGCTCCTTGAAAGGCGAGCGAGAGCGTCCTTCCGGGTGCATTGCACTGAGTCGAGTGCTCGCTCGGGACTTTGCTCTCGGGGCCAAGGCAAGAGGGCGTGCTTGCCCGCAGAACTGAGAACACGCTGTTGGGCAGAGCTGCAACTGACCGCTGGAGTTCAGCTCTCGCCGGACGGCAGAAGGCGAAGAACGAAGCCGCTTGCGAGCGGCGCAGTGCAGCGAAGAGCTCTCCGAATTCGCCGCTAGCTCCACGGTCCTTCTCAGCTGCGAGTAGCAGCGCTCGCAGTACACAGAGCTTCGCAAGGCCCGAAGACCCGGAGGGAAGTATCGCACACGAAAATGTGCCAGGACAGAGACGTGTTCTACGTTGTCCCTTCTCGTCATGCAGTTTGTGCCTCTGCTGCTTCTGCTGTTAGGAATCGCTCCTTGAAAGACGAGCGAGAGCGTCCTTCCGGGTGCATTGCACTGAGTCGAGTGCTCGCTCGGGGCTTTGCTCTCGGGGCCAAGGCAAGAGGGCGTGCTTGCCCGCAGAACTGAGAACACGCTGTTGGGCAGAGCTGCAACTGACCGCTGGAGTTCAGCTCTCGCCGGACGGCAGAAGGCGAAGAACGAAGCCGCTTGCGAGCGGCGCAGTGCAGCGAAGAGCTCTCCGAATTCGCCGCTAGCTCCACGGTCCTTCTCAGCTGCGAGTAGCAGCGCTCGCAGTACACAGAGCTTCGCAAGGCCCGAAGACCCGGAGGGAAGTATCGCACACGAAAATGTGCCAGGACAGAGACGTGTTCTACGTTGTCCCTTCTCGTCATGCAGTTTGTGCCTCTGCTGCTTCTGCTGTTAGGAATCGCTCCTTGAAAGGCGAGCGAGAGCGTCCTTCCGGGTGCATTGCACTGAGTCGAGTGCTCGCTCGGGACTTTGCTCTCGGGGCCAAGGCAAGAGGGCGTGCTTGCCCGCAGAACTGAGAACACGCTGTTGGGCAGAGCTGCAACTGACCGCTGGAGTTCAGCTCTCGCCGGACGGCAGAAGGCGAAGAACGAAGCCGCTTGCGAGCGGCGCAGTGCAGCGAAGAGCTCTCCGAATTCGCCGCTAGCTCCACGGTCCTTCTCAGCTGCGAGTAGCAGCGCTCGCAGTACACAGGGCTTCGCAAGGCCCGAAGACCCGGAGGGAAGTTTCGCACAGGAAAATGTGCCAGGACAGAGACGTGTTCTACGTTGTCCCTTCTCGTCATGCAGTTTGTGCCTCTGCTGCTACTGCTGTTAGGAATCGCTCCTTGAAAGGCGAGCGAGAGCGTCCTTCCGGGTGCATTGCACTGAGTCGAGTGCTCGCTCGGGACTTTGCTCTCGGGGCCAAGGCAAGAGGGCGTGCTTGCCCGCAGAACTGAGAACACGCTGTTGGGCAGAGCTGCAACTGACCGCTGGAGTTCAGCTCTCGCCGGACGGCAGAAGGCGAAGAACGAAGCCGCTTGCGAGCGGCGCAGTGCAGCGAAGAGCTCTCCGAATTCGCCGCTAGCTCCACGGTCCTTCTCAGCTGCGAGTAGCAGCGCTCGCAGTACACAGGGCTTCGCAAGGCCCGAAGACCCGGAGGGAAGTTTCGCACACGAAAATGTGCCAGGACAGAGACGTGTTCTACGTTGTCCCTTCTCGTCATGCAGTTTGTGCCTCTGCTGCTTCTGCTGTTAGGAATCGCTCCTTGAAAGGCGAGCGAGAGCGTCCTTCCGGGTGCATTGCACTGAGTCGAGTGCTCGCTCGGGACTTTGCTCTCGGGGCCAAGGCAAGAGGGCGTGCTTGCCCGCAGAACTGAGAACACGCTGTTGGGCAGAGCTGCAACTGACCGCTGGAGTTCAGCTCTCGCCGGACGGCAGAAGGCGAAGAACGAAGCCGCTTGCGAGCGGCGCAGTGCAGCGAAGAGCTCTCCGAATTCGCCGCTAGCTCCACGGTCCTTCTCAGCTGCGAGTAGCAGCGCTCGCAGTACACGGAGCTTCGCAAGGCCCGAAGACCCGGAGGGAAGTATCGCACACGAAAATGTGCCAGGACAGAGACGTGTTCTACGTTGTCCCTTCTCGTCATGCAGTTTGTGCCTCTGCTGCTTCTGCTGTTAGGAATCGCTCCTTGAAAGACGAGCGAGAGCGTCCTTCCGGGTGCATTGCACTGAGTCGAGTGCTCGCTCGGGACTTTGCTCCCGGGGCCAAGGCAAGAGGGCGTGCTTGCCCGCAGAACTGAGAACACGCTGTTGGGCAGAGCTGCAACTGACCGCCGGAGTTCAGCTCTCGCCGGACGGCAGAAGGCGAAGAACGAAGCCGCTTGCGAGCGGCGCAGTGCAGCGAAGAGCTCTCCGAATTCGCCGCTAGCTCCACGGTCCTTCTCAGCTGCGAGTAGCAGCGCTCGCAGTACACAGGGCTTCGCAAGGCCCGAAGACCCGGAGGGAAGTATGGCACACGGAAATGTGCCAGGACAGAGACGTGTTCTACGTTGTCCCTTCTCGTCATGCAGTTTGTGCCTCTGCTGCTTCTGCTGTTAGGAATCGCTCCTTGAAAGGCGAGCGAGAGCGTCCTTCCGGGTGCATTGCACTGAGTCGAGTGCTCGCTCGGGACTTTGCTCCCGGGGCCAAGGCAAGAGGGCGTGCTTGCCCGCAGAACTGAGAACACGCTGTTGGGCAGAGCTGCAACTGACCGCTGGAGTTCAGCTCTCGCCGGACGGCAGAAGGCGAAGAACGAAGCCGCTTGCGAGCGGCGCAGTGCAAGGAAGAGCTCTCCGAATTCGCCGCTAGCTCCACGGTCCTTCTCAGCTGCGAGTAGCAGCGCTCGCAGTACACAGAGCTTCGCAAGGCCCGAAGACCCGGAGGGAAGTATCGCACACGAAAATGTGCCAGGACAGAGACGTGTTCTACGTTGTCCCTTCTCGTCATGCAGTTTGTGCCTCTGCTGCTTCTGCTGTTAGGAATCGCTCCTTGAAAGACGAGCGAGAGCGTCCTTCCGGGTGCATTGCACTGAGTCGAGTGCTCGCTCGGGACTTTGCTCTCGGGGCCAAGGCAAGAGGGCGTGCTTGCCCGCAGAACTGAGAACACGCTGTTGGGCAGAGCTGCAACTGACCGCTGGAGTTCAGCTCTCGCCGGACGGCAGAAGGCGAAGAACGAAGCCGCTTGCGAGCGGCGCAGTGCAGCGAAGAGCTCTCCGAATTCGCCGCTAGCTCCACGGTCCTTCTCAGCTGCGAGTAGCAGCGCTCGCAGTACACAGAGCTTCGTAAGGCCCGAAGACCCGGAGGGAAGTATCGCACACGAAAATGTGCCAGGACAGAGACGTGTTCTACGTTGTCCCTTCTCGTCATGCAGTTTGTGCCTCTGCTGCTACTGCTGTTAGGAATCGCTCCTTGAAAGGCGAGCGAGAGCGTCCTTCCGGGTGCATTGCACTGAGTCGAGTGCTCGCTCGGGACTTTGCTCTCGGGGCCAAGGTAAGATGGAGTGCTTGCCCGCAGAACTGAGAACACGCTGTTGGGCAGAGCTGCAACTGACCGCTGGAGTTCAGCTCTCGCCGGACGGCAGAAGGCGAAGAACGAAGCCGCTTGCGAGCGGCGCAGTGCAGCGAAGAGCTCTCCGAATTCGCCGCTAGCTCCACGGTCCTTCTCAGCTGCGAGTAGCAGCGCTCGCAGTACACAGGGCTTCGCAAGGCCCGAAGACCCGGAGGGAAGTTTCGCACACGAAAATGTGCCAGGACAGAGACGTGTTCTACGTTGTCCCTTCTCGTCATGCAGTTTGTGCCTCTGCTGCTTCTGCTGTTAGGAATCGCTCCTTGAAAGGCGAGCGAGAGCGTCCTTCCGGGTGCATTGCACTGAGTCGAGTGCTCGCTCGGGACTTTGCTCTCGGGGCCAAGGCAAGAGGGCGTGCTTGCCCGCAGAACTGAGAACACGCTGTTGGGCAGAGCTGCAACTGACCGCTGGAGTTCAGCTCTCGCCGGACGGCAGAAGGCGAAGAACGAAGCCGCTTGCGAGCGGCCCAGTGCAGCGAAGAGCTCTCCGAATTCGCCGCTAGCTCCACGGTCCTTCTCAGCTGCGAGTAGCAGCGCTCGCAGTACACAGGGCTTCGCAAGGCCCGAAGACCCGGAGGGAAGTTTCGCACACGAAAATGTGCCAGGACAGAGACGTGTTCTACGTTGTCCCTTCTCGTCATGCAGTTTGTGCCTCTGCTGCTTCTGCTGTTAGGAATCGCTCCTTGAAAGACGAGCGAGAGCGTCCTTCCGGGTGCATTGCACTGAGTCGAGTGCTCGCTCGGGACTTTGCACTCGGGGCCAAGGCAAGAGGGCGTGCTTGCCCGCAGAACTGAGAACACGCTGTTGGGCAGAGCTGCAACTGACCGCTGGAGTTCAGCTCTCGCCGGACGGCAGAAGGCGAAGAACGAAGCCGCTTGCGAGCGGCGCAGTGCAGCGAAGAGCTCTCCGAATTCGCCGCTAGCTCCACGGTCCTTCTCAGCTGCGAGTAGCAGCGCTCGCAGTACACAGAGCTTCGCAAGGCCCGAAGACCCGGAGGGAAGTATCGCACACGAAAATGTGCCAGGACAGAGACGTGTTCTACGTTGTCCCTTCTCGTCATGCAGTTTGTGCCTCTGCTGCTTCTGCTGTTAGGAATCGCTCCTTGAAAGACGAGCGAGAGCGTCCTTCCGGGTGCATTGCACTGAGTCGAGTGCTCGCTCGGGACTTTGCTCTCGGGGCCAAGGCAAGAGGGCGTGCTTGCCCGCAGAACTGAGAACACGCTGTTGGGCAGAGCTGCAACTGACCGCTGGAGTTCAGCTCTCGCCGGACGGCAGAAGGCGAAGAACGAAGCCGCTTGCGAGCGGCGCAGTGCAGCGAAGAGCTCTCCGAATTCGCCGCTAGCTCCACGGTCCTTCTCAGCTGCGAGTAGCAGCGCTCGCAGTACACAGGGCTTCGCAAGGCCCGAAGACCCGGAGGGAAGTATGGCACACGGAAATGTGCCAGGACAGAGACGTGTTCTACGTTGTCCCTTCTCGTCATGCAGTTTGTGCGTCTGCTGCTTCTGCTGTTAGGAATCGCTCCTTGAAAGGCGAGCGAGAGCGTCCTTCCGGGTGCATTGCACTGAGTCGAGTGCTCGCTCGGGACTTTGCACTCGGGGCCAAGGCAAGAGGGCGTGCTTGCCCGCAGAACTGAGAACACGCTGTTGGGCAGAGCTGCAACTGACCGCTGGAGTTCAGCTCTCGCCGGACGGCAGAAGGCGAAGAACGAAGCCGCTTGCGAGCGGCGCAGTGCAGCGAAGAGCTCTCCGAATTCGCCGCTAGCTCCACGGTCCTTCTCAGCTGCGAGTAGCAGCGCTCGCAGTACACAGAGCTTCGCAAGGCCCGAAGACCCGGAGGGAAGTATCGCACACGAAAATGTGCCAGGACAGAGACGTGTTCTACGTTGTCCCTTCTCGTCATGCAGTTTGTGCCTCTGCTGCTTCTGCTGTTAGGAATCGCTCCTTGAAAGGCGAGCGAGAGCGTCCTTCCGGGTGCATTGCACTGAGTCGAGTGCTCGCTCGGGACTTTGCTCTCGGGGCCAAGGCAAGAGGGCGTGCTTGCCCGCAGAACTGAGAACACGCTGTTGGGCAGAGCTGCAACTGACCGCTGGAGTTCAGCTCTCGCCGGACGGCAGAAGGCGAAGAACGAAGCCGCTTGCGAGCGGCGCAGTGCAGCGAAGAGCTCTCCGAATTCGCCGCTAGCTCCACGGTCCTTCTCAGCTGCGAGTAGCAGCGCTCGCAGTACACAGAGCTTCGCAAGGCCCGAAGACCCGGAGGGAAGTATCGCACACGAAAATGTGCCAGGACAGAGACGTGTTCTACGTTGTCCCTTCTCGTCATGCAGTTTGTGCCTCTGCTGCTTCTGCTGTTAGGAATCGCTCCTTGAAAGGCGAGCGAGAGCGTCCTTCCGGGTGCATTGCACTGAGTCGAGTGCTCGCTCGGGACTTTGCTCTCGGGGCCAAGGCAAGAGGGCGTGCTTGCCCGCAGAACTGAGAACACGCTGTTGGGCAGAGCTGCAACTGACCGCTGGAGTTCAGCTCTCGCCGGACGGCAGAAGGCGAAGAACGAAGCCGCTTGCGAGCGGCGCAGTGCAGCGAAGAGCTCTCCGAATTCGCCGCTAGCTCCACGGTCCTTCTCAGCTGCGAGTAGCAGCGCTCGCAGTACACAGAGCTTCGCAAGGCCCGAAGACCCGGAGGGAAGTATCGCACACGAAAATGTGCCAGGACAGAGACGTGTTCTACGTTGTCCCTTCTCGTCATGCAGTTTGTGCCTCTGCTGCTTCTGCTGTTAGGAATCGCTCCTTGAAAGGCGAGCGAGAGCGTCCTTCCGGGTGCATTGCACTGAGTCGAGTGCTCGCTCGGGACTTTGCTCTCGGGGCCAAGGCAAGAGGGCGTGCTTGCCCGCAGAACTGAGAACACGCTGTTGGGCAGAGCTGCAACTGACCGCTGGAGTTCAGCTCTCGCCGGACGGCAGAAGGCGAAGAACGAAGCCGCTTGCGAGCGGCGCAGTGCAGCGAAGAGCTCTCCGAATTCGCCGCTAGCTCCACGGTCCTTCTCAGCTGCGAGTAGCAGCGCTCGCAGTACACAGGGCTTCGCAAGGCCCGAAGACCCGGAGGGAAGTATGGCACACGGAAATGTGCCAGGACAGAGACGTGTTCTACGTTGTCCCTTCTCGTCATGCAGTTTGTGCCTCTGCTGCTACTGCTGTTAGGAATCGCTCCTTGAAAGGCGAGCGAGAGCGTCCTTCCGGGTGCATTGCACTGAGTCGAGTGCTCGCTCGGGACTTTGCTCTCGGGGCCAAGGCAAGAGGGCGTGCTTGCCCGCAGAACTGAGAACACGCTGTTGGGCAGAGCTGCAACTGACCGCTGGAGTTCAGCTCTCGCCGGACGGCAGAAGGCGAAGAACGAAGCCGCTTGCGAGCGGCGCAGTGCAGCGAAGAGCTCTCCGAATTCGCCGCTAGCTCCACGGTCCTTCTCAGCTGCGAGTAGCAGCGCTCGCAGTACACAGGGCTTCGCAAGGCCCGAAGACCCGGAGGGAAGTTTCGCACACGAAAATGTGCCAGGACAGAGACGTGTTCTACGTTGTCCCTTCTCGTCATGCAGTTTGTGCCTCTGCTGCTTCTGCTGTTAGGAATCGCTCCTTGAAAGGCGAGCGAGAGCGTCCTTCCGGGTGCATTGCACTGAGTCGAGTGCTCGCTCGGGACTTTGCTCTCGGGGCCAAGGCAAGAGGGCGTGCTTGCCCGCAGAACTGAGAACACGCTGTTGGGCAGAGCTGCAACTGACCGCTGGAGTTCAGCTCTCGCCGGACGGCAGAAGGCGAAGAACGAAGCCGCTTGCGAGCGGCGCAGTGCAGCGAAGAGCTCTCCGAATTCGCCGCTAGCTCCACGGTCCTTCTCAGCTGCGAGTAGCAGCGCTCGCAGTACACGGAGCTTCGCAAGGCCCGAAGACCCGGAGGGAAGTATCGCACACGAAAATGTGCCAGGACAGAGACGTGTTCTACGTTGTCCCTTCTCGTCATGCAGTTTGTGCCTCTGCTGCTTCTGCTGTTAGGAATCGCTCCTTGAAAGACGAGCGAGAGCGTCCTTCCGGGTGCATTGCACTGAGTCGAGTGCTCGCTCGGGACTTTGCTCCCGGGGCCAAGGCAAGAGGGCGTGCTTGCCCGCAGAACTGAGAACACGCTGTTGGGCAGAGCTGCAACTGACCGCCGGAGTTCAGCTCTCGCCGGACGGCAGAAGGCGAAGAACGAAGCCGCTTGCGAGCGGCGCAGTGCAGCGAAGAGCTCTCCGAATTCGCCGCTAGCTCCACGGTCCTTCTCAGCTGCGAGTAGCAGCGCTCGCAGTACACGGAGCTTCGCAAGGCCCGAAGACCCGGAGGGAAGTATCGCACACGAAAATGTGCCAGGACAGAGACGTGTTCTACGTTGTCCCTTCTCGTCATGCAGTTTGTGCCTCTGCTGCTTCTGCTGTTAGGAATCGCTCCTTGAAAGACGAGCGAGAGCGTCCTTCCGGGTGCATTGCACTGAGTCGAGTGCTCGCTCGGGACTTTGCTCCCGGGGCCAAGGCAAGAGGGCGTGCTTGCCCGCAGAACTGAGAACACGCTGTTGGGCAGAGCTGCAACTGACCGCCGGAGTTCAGCTCTCGCCGGACGGCAGAAGGCGAAGAACGAAGCCGCTTGCGAGCGGCGCAGTGCAGCGAAGAGCTCTCCGAATTCGCCGCTAGCTCCACGGTCCTTCTCAGCTGCGAGTAGCAGCGCTCGCAGTACACAGGGCTTCGCAAGGCCCGAAGACCCGGAGGGAAGTATGGCACACGGAAATGTGCCAGGACAGAGACGTGTTCTACGTTGTCCCTTCTCGTCATGCAGTTTGTGCCTCTGCTGCTTCTGCTGTTAGGAATCGCTCCTTGAAAGGCGAGCGAGAGCGTCCTTCCGGGTGCATTGCACTGAGTCGAGTGCTCGCTCGGGACTTTGCTCTCGGGGCCAAGGCAAGAGGGCGTGCTTGCCCGCAGAACTGAGAACACGCTGTTGGGCAGAGCTGCAACTGACCGCTGGAGTTCAGCTCTCGCCGGACGGCAGAAGGCGAAGAACGAAGCCGCTTGCGAGCGGCGCAGTGCAAGGAAGAGCTCTCCGAATTCGCCGCTAGCTCCACGGTCCTTCTCAGCTGCGAGTAGCAGCGCTCGCAGTACACAGAGCTTCGCAAGGCCCGAAGACCCGGAGGGAACTATCGCACACGAAAATGTGCCAGGACAGAGACGTGTTCTACGTTGTCCCTTCTCGTCATGCAGTTTGTGCCTCTGCTGCTTCTGCTGTTAGGAATCGCTCCTTGAAAGACGAGCGAGAGCGTCCTTCCGGGTGCATTGCACTGAGTCGAGTGCTCGCTCGGGACTTTGCTCTCGGGGCCAAGGCAAGAGGGCGTGCTTGCCCGCAGAACTGAGAACACGCTGTTGGGCAGAGCTGCAACTGACCGCTGGAGTTCAGCTCTCGCCGGACGGCAGAAGGCGAAGAACGAAGCCGCTTGCGAGCGGCGCAGTGCAGCGAAGAGCTCTCCGAATTCGCCGCTAGCTCCACGGTCCTTCTCAGCTGCGAGTAGCAGCGCTCGCAGTACACAGAGCTTCGTAAGGCCCGAAGACCCGGAGGGAAGTATCGCACACGAAAATGTGCCAGGACAGAGACGTGTTCTACGTTGTCCCTTCTCGTCATGCAGTTTGTGCCTCTGCTGCTTCTGCTGTTAGGAATCGCTCCTTGAAAGACGAGCGAGAGCGTCCTTCCGGGTGCATTGCACTGAGTCGAGTGCTCGCTCGGGACTTTGCTCTCGGGGCCAAGGCAAGAGGGCGTGCTTGCCCGCAGAACTGAGAACACGCTGTTGGGCAGAGCTGCAACTGACCGCTGGAGTTCAGCTCTCGCCGGACGGCAGAAGGCGAAGAACGAAGCCGCTTGCGAGCGGCGCAGTGCAGCGAAGAGCTCTCCGAATTCGCCGCTAGCTCCACGGTCCTTCTCAGCTGCGAGTAGCAGCGCTCGCAGTACACAGAGCTTCGTAAGGCCCGAAGACCCGGAGGGAAGTATCGCACACGAAAATGTGCCAGGACAGAGACGTGTTCTACGTTGTCCCTTCTCGTCATGCAGTTTGTGCCTCTGCTGCTACTGCTGTTAGGAATCGCTCCTTGAAAGGCGAGCGAGAGCGTCCTTCCGGGTGCATTGCACTGAGTCGAGTGCTCGCTCGGGACTTTGCTCTCGGGGCCAAGGTAAGATGGAGTGCTTGCCCGCAGAACTGAGAACACGCTGTTGGGCAGAGCTGCAACTGACCGCTGGAGTTCAGCTCTCGCCGGACGGCAGAAGGCGAAGAACGAAGCCGCTTGCGAGCGGCGCAGTGCAGCGAAGAGCTCTCCGAATTCGCCGCTAGCTCCACGGTCCTACTCAGCTGCGAGTAGCAGCGCTCGCAGTACACAGGGCTTCGCAAGGCCCGAAGACCCGGAGGGAAGTTTCGCACACGAAAATGTGCCAGGACAGAGACGTGTTCTACGTTGTCCCTTCTCGTCATGCAGTTTGTGCCTCTGCTGCTTCTGCTGTTAGGAATCGCTCCTTGAAAGACGAGCGAGAGCGTCCTTCCGGGTGCATTGCACTGAGTCGAGTGCTCGCTCGGGGCTTTGCTCTCGGGGCCAAGGCAAGAGGGCGTGCTTGCCCGCAGAACTGAGAACACGCTGTTGGGCAGAGCTGCAACTGACCGCTGGAGTTCAGCTCTCGCCGGACGGCAGAAGGCGAAGAACGAAGCCGCTTGCGAGCGGCGCAGTGCAAGGAAGAGCTCTCCGAATTCGCCGCTAGCTCCACGGTCCTTCTCAGCTGCGAGTAGCAGCGCTCGCAGTACACAGAGCTTCGCAAGGCCCGAAGACCCGGAGGGAAGTATCGCACACGAAAATGTGCCAGGACAGAGACGTGTTCTACGTTGTCCCTTCTCGTCATGCAGTTTGTGCCTCTGCTGCTTCTGCTGTTAGGAATCGCTCCTTGAAAGACGAGCGAGAGCGTCCTTCCGGGTGCATTGCACTGAGTCGAGTGCTCGCTCGGGACTTTGCTCTCGGGGCCAAGGCAAGAGGGCGTGCTTGCCCTCAGAACTGAGAACACGCTGTTGGGCAGAGCTGCAACTGACCGCTGGAGTTCAGCTCTCGCCGGACGGCAGAAGGCGAAGAACGAAGCCGCTTGCGAGCGGCGCAGTGCAGCGAAGAGCTCTCCGAATTCGCCGCTAGCTCCACGGTCCTTCTCAGCTGCGAGTAGCAGCGCTCGCAGTACACAGAGCTTCGCAAGGCCCGAAGACCCGGAGGGAAGTATCGCACACGAAAATGTGCCAGGACAGAGACGTGTTCTACGTTGTCCTTTCTCGTCATGCAGTTTGTGCCTCTGCTGCTTCTGCTGTTAGGAATCGCTCCTTGAAAGACGAGCGAGAGCGTCCTTCCGGGTGCATTGCACTGAGTCGAGTGCTCGCTCGGGACTTTGCTCTCGGGGCCAAGGCAAGAGGGCGTGCTTGCCCGCAGAACTGAGAACACGCTGTTGGGCAGAGCTGCAACTGACCGCTGGAGTTCAGCTCTCGCCGGACGGCAGAAGGCGAAGAACGAAGCCGCTTGCGAGCGGCGCAGTGCAGCGAAGAGCTCTCCGAATTCGCCGCTAGCTCCACGGTCCTTCTCAGCTGCGAGTAGCAGCGCTCGCAGTACACAGAGCTTCGTAAGGCCCGAAGACCCGGAGGGAAGTATCGCACACGAAAATGTGCCAGGACAGAGACGTGTTCTACGTTGTCCCTTCTCGTCATGCAGTTTGTGCCTCTGCTGCTTCTGCTGTTAGGAATCGCTCCTTGAAAGGCGAGCGAGAGCGTCCTTCCGGGTGCATTGCACTGAGTCGAGTGCTCGCTCGGGACTTTGCTCTCGGGGCCAAGGCAAGAGGGCGTGCTTGCCCGCAGAACTGAGAACACGCTGTTGGGCAGAGCTGCAACTGACCGCTGGAGTTCAGCTGTCGCCGGACGGCAGAAGGCGAAGAACGAAGCCGCTTGCGAGCGGCGCAGTGCAGCGAAGAGCTCTCCGAATTCGCCGCTAGCTCCACGGTCCTTCTCAGCTGCGAGTAGCAGCGCTCGCAGTACACAGAGCTTCGCAAGGCCCGAAGACCCGGAGGGAAGTATCGCACACGCAAATGTGCCAGGACAGAGACGTGTTCTACGTTGTCCCTTCTCGTCATGCAGTTTGTGCCTCTGCTGCTTCTGCTGTTAGGAATCGCTCCTTGAAAGGCGAGCGAGAGCGTCCTTCCGGGTGCATTGCACTGAGTCGAGTGCTCGCTCGGGACTTTGCTCTCGGGGCCAAGGCAAGAGGGCGTGCTTGCCCGCAGAACTGAGAACACGCTGTTGGGCAGAGCTGCAACTGACCGCTGGAGTTCAGCTCTCGCCGGACGGCAGAAGGCGAAGAACGAAGCCGCTTGCGAGCGGCGCAGTGCAGCGAAGAGCTCTCCGAATTCGCCGCTAGCTCCACGGTCCTTCTCAGCTGCGAGTAGCAGCGCTCGCAGTAGACAGAGCTTCGCAAGGCCCGAAGACCCGGAGGGAAGTATCGCACACGAAAATGTGCCAGGACAGAGACGTGTTCTACGTTGTCCCTTCTCGTCATGCAGTTTGTGCCTCTGCTGCTTCTGCTGTTAGGAATCGCTCCTTGAAAGACGAGCGAGAGCGTCCTTCCGGGTGCATTGCACTGAGTCGAGTGCTCGCTCGGGACTTTGCTCCCGGGGCCAAGGCAAGAGGGCGTGCTTGCCCGCAGAACTGAGAACACGCTGTTGGGCAGAGCTGCAACTGACCGCCGGAGTTCAGCTCTCGCCGGACGGCAGAAGGCGAAGAACGAAGCCGCTTGCGAGCGGCGCAGTGCAGCGAAGAGCTCTCCGAATTCGCCGCTAGCTCCACGGTCCTTCTCAGCTGCGAGTAGCAGCGCTCGCAGTACACGGAGCTTCGCAAGGCCCGAAGACCCGGAGGGAAGTATCGCACACGAAAATGTGCCAGGACAGAGACGTGTTCTACGTTGTCCCTTCTCGTCATGCAGTTTGTGCCTCTGCTGCTTCTGCTGTTAGGAATCGCTCCTTGAAAGACGAGCGAGAGCGTCCTTCCGGGTGCATTGCACTGAGTCGAGTGCTCGCTCGGGACTTTGCTCCCGGGGCCAAGGCAAGAGGGCGTGCTTGCCCGCAGAACTGAGAACACGCTGTTGGGCAGAGCTGCAACTGACCGCCGGAGTTCAGCTCTCGCCGGACGGCAGAAGGCGAAGAACGAAGCCGCTTGCGAGCGGCGCAGTGCAGCGAAGAGCTCTCCGAATTCGCCGCTAGCTCCACGGTCCTTCTCAGCTGCGAGTAGCAGCGCTCGCAGTACACAGGGCTTCGCAAGGCCCGAAGACCCGGAGGGAAGTATGGCACACGGAAATGTGCCAGGACAGAGACGTGTTCTACGTTGTCCCTTCTCGTCATGCAGTTTGTGCCTCTGCTGCTTCTGCTGTTAGGAATCGCTCCTTGAAAGGCGAGCGAGAGCGTCCTTCCGGGTGCATTGCACTGAGTCGAGTGCTCGCTCGGGACTTTGCTCTCGGGGCCAAGGCAAGAGGGCGTGCTTGCCCGCAGAACTGAGAACACGCTGTTGGGCAGAGCTGCAACTGACCGCTGGAGTTCAGCTCTCGCCGGACGGCAGAAGGCGAAGAACGAAGCCGCTTGCGAGCGGCGCAGTGCAAGGAAGAGCTCTCCGAATTCGCCGCTAGCTCCACGGTCCTTCTCAGCTGCGAGTAGCAGCGCTCGCAGTACACAGAGCTTCGCAAGGCCCGAAGACCCGGAGGGAAGTATCGCACACGAAAATGTGCCAGGACAGAGACGTGTTCTACGTTGTCCCTTCTCGTCATGCAGTTTGTGCCTCTGCTGCTTCTGCTGTTAGGAATCGCTCCTTGAAAGACGAGCGAGAGCGTCCTTCCGGGTGCATTGCACTGAGTCGAGTGCTCGCTCGGGACTTTGCTCTCGGGGCCAAGGCAAGAGGGCGTGCTTGCCCGCAGAACTGAGAACACGCTGTTGGGCAGAGCTGCAACTGACCGCTGGAGTTCAGCTCTCGCCGGACGGCAGAAGGCGAAGAACGAAGCCGCTTGCGAGCGGCGCAGTGCAGCGAAGAGCTCTCCGAATTCGCCGCTAGCTCCACGGTCCTTCTCAGCTGCGAGTAGCAGCGCTCGCAGTACACAGAGCTTCGTAAGGCCCGAAGACCCGGAGGGAAGTATCGCACACGAAAATGTGCCAGGACAGAGACGTGTTCTACGTTGTCCCTTCTCGTCATGCAGTTTGTGCCTCTGCTGCTTCTGCTGTTAGGAATCGCTCCTTGAAAGACGAGCGAGAGCGTCCTTCCGGGTGCATTGCACTGAGTCGAGTGCTCGCTCGGGACTTTGCTCTCGGGGCCAAGGCAAGAGGGCGTGCTTGCCCGCAGAACTGAGAACACGCTGTTGGGCAGAGCTGCAACTGACCGCTGGAGTTCAGCTCTCGCCGGACGGCAGAAGGCGAAGAACGAAGCCGCTTGCGAGCGGCGCAGTGCAGCGAAGAGCTCTCCGAATTCGCCGCTAGCTCCACGGTCCTTCTCAGCTGCGAGTAGCAGCGCTCGCAGTACACAGAGCTTCGTAAGGCCCGAAGACCCGGAGGGAAGTATCGCACACGAAAATGTGCCAGGACAGAGACGTGTTCTACGTTGTCCCTTCTCGTCATGCAGTTTGTGCCTCTGCTGCTACTGCTGTTAGGAATCGCTCCTTGAAAGGCGAGCGAGAGCGTCCTTCCGGGTGCATTGCACTGAGTCGAGTGCTCGCTCGGGACTTTGCTCTCGGGGCCAAGGTAAGATGGAGTGCTTGCCCGCAGAACTGAGAACACGCTGTTGGGCAGAGCTGCAACTGACCGCTGGAGTTCAGCTCTCGCCGGACGGCAGAAGGCGAAGAACGAAGCCGCTTGCGAGCGGCGCAGTGCAGCGAAGAGCTCTCCGAATTCGCCGCTAGCTCCACGGTCCTACTCAGCTGCGAGTAGCAGCGCTCGCAGTACACAGGGCTTCGCAAGGCCCGAAGACCCGGAGGGAAGTTTCGCACACGAAAATGTGCCAGGACAGAGACGTGTTCTACGTTGTCCCTTCTCGTCATGCAGTTTGTGCCTCTGCTGCTTCTGCTGTTAGGAATCGCTCCTTGAAAGACGAGCGAGAGCGTCCTTCCGGGTGCATTGCACTGAGTCGAGTGCTCGCTCGGGGCTTTGCTCTCGGGGCCAAGGCAAGAGGGCGTGCTTGCCCGCAGAACTGAGAACACGCTGTTGGGCAGAGCTGCAACTGACCGCTGGAGTTCAGCTCTCGCCGGACGGCAGAAGGCGAAGAACGAAGCCGCTTGCGAGCGGCGCAGTGCAAGGAAGAGCTCTCCGAATTCGCCGCTAGCTCCACGGTCCTTCTCAGCTGCGAGTAGCAGCGCTCGCAGTACACAGAGCTTCGCAAGGCCCGAAGACCCGGAGGGAAGTATCGCACACGAAAATGTGCCAGGACAGAGACGTGTTCTACGTTGTCCCTTCTCGTCATGCAGTTTGTGCCTCTGCTGCTTCTGCTGTTAGGAATCGCTCCTTGAAAGACGAGCGAGAGCGTCCTTCCGGGTGCATTGCACTGAGTCGAGTGCTCGCTCGGGACTTTGCTCTCGGGGCCAAGGCAAGAGGGCGTGCTTGCCCGCAGAACTGAGAACACGCTGTTGGGCAGAGCTGCAACTGACCGCTGGAGTTCAGCTCTCGCCGGACGGCAGAAGGCGAAGAACGAAGCCGCTTGCGAGCGGCGCAGTGCAGCGAAGAGCTCTCCGAATTCGCCGCTAGCTCCACGGTCCTTCTCAGCTGCGAGTAGCAGCGCTCGCAGTACACAGAGCTTCGCAAGGCCCGAAGACCCGGAGGGAAGTATCGCACACGAAAATGTGCCAGGACAGAGACGTGTTCTACGTTGTCCTTTCTCGTCATGCAGTTTGTGCCTCTGCTGCTTCTGCTGTTAGGAATCGCTCCTTGAAAGACGAGCGAGAGCGTCCTTCCGGGTGCATTGCACTGAGTCGAGTGCTCGCTCGGGACTTTGCTCTCGGGGCCAAGGCAAGAGGGCGTGCTTGCCCGCAGAACTGAGAACACGCTGTTGGGCAGAGCTGCAACTGACCGCTGGAGTTCAGCTCTCGCCGGACGGCAGAAGGCGAAGAACGAAGCCGCTTGCGAGCGGCGCAGTGCAGCGAAGAGCTCTCCGAATTCGCCGCTAGCTCCACGGTCCTTCTCAGCTGCGAGTAGCAGCGCTCGCAGTACACAGAGCTTCGTAAGGCCCGAAGACCCGGAGGGAAGTATCGCACACGAAAATGTGCCAGGACAGAGACGTGTTCTACGTTGTCCCTTCTCGTCATGCAGTTTGTGCCTCTGCTGCTTCTGCTGTTAGGAATCGCTCCTTGAAAGGCGAGCGAGAGCGTCCTTCCGGGTGCATTGCACTGAGTCGAGTGCTCGCTCGGGACTTTGCTCTCGGGGCCAAGGCAAGAGGGCGTGCTTGCCCGCAGAACTGAGAACACGCTGTTGGGCAGAGCTGCAACTGACCGCTGGAGTTCAGCTGTCGCCGGACGGCAGAAGGCGAAGAACGAAGCCGCTTGCGAGCGGCGCAGTGCAGCGAAGAGCTCTCCGAATTCGCCGCTAGCTCCACGGTCCTTCTCAGCTGCGAGTAGCAGCGCTCGCAGTACACAGAGCTTCGCAAGGCCCGAAGACCCGGAGGGAAGTATCGCACACGCAAATGTGCCAGGACAGAGACGTGTTCTACGTTGTCCCTTCTCGTCATGCAGTTTGTGCCTCTGCTGCTTCTGCTGTTAGGAATCGCTCCTTGAAAGGCGAGCGAGAGCGTCCTTCCGGGTGCATTGCACTGAGTCGAGTGCTCGCTCGGGACTTTGCTCTCGGGGCCAAGGCAAGAGGGCGTGCTTGCCCGCAGAACTGAGAACACGCTGTTGGGCAGAGCTGCAACTGACCGCTGGAGTTCAGCTCTCGCCGGACGGCAGAAGGCGAAGAACGAAGCCGCTTGCGAGCGGCGCAGTGCAGCGAAGAGCTCTCCGAATTCGCCGCTAGCTCCACGGTCCTTCTCAGCTGCGAGTAGCAGCGCTCGCAGTAGACAGAGCTTCGCAAGGCCCGAAGACCCGGAGGGAAGTATCGCACACGAAAATGTGCCAGGACAGAGACGTGTTCTACGTTGTCCCTTCTCGTCATGCAGTTTGTGCCTCTGCTGCTTCTGCTGTTAGGAATCGCTCCTTGAAAGGCGAGCGAGAGCGTCCTTCCGGGTGCATTGCACTGAGTCGAGTGCTCGCTCGGGACTTTGCTCTCGGGGCCAAGGCAAGAGGGCGTGCTTGCCCGCAGAACTGAGAACACGCTGTTGGGCAGAGCTGCAACTGACCGCTGGAGTTCAGCTCTCGCCGGACGGCAGAAGGCGAAGAACGAAGCCGCTTGCGAGCGGCGCAGTGCAGCGAAGAGCTCTCCGAATTCGCCGCTAGCTCCACGGTCCTTCTCAGCTGCGAGTAGCAGCGCTCGCAGTACACAGAGCTTCGCAAGGCCCGAAGACCCGGAGGGAAGTTTCGCACAGGAAAATGTGCCAGGACAGAGACGTGTTCTACGTTGTCCCTTCTCGTCATGCAGTTTGTGCCTCTGCTGCTACTGCTGTTAGGAATCGCTCCTTGAAAGGCGAGCGAGAGCGTCCTTCCGGGTGCATTGCACTGAGTCGAGTGCTCGCTCGGGACTTTGCTCTCGGGGCCAAGGCAAGAGGGCGTGCTTGCCCGCAGAACTGAGAACACGCTGTTGGGCAGAGCTGCAACTGACCGCTGGAGTTCAGCTCTCGCCGGACGGCAGAAGGCGAAGAACGAAGCCGCTTGCGAGCGGCGCAGTGCAGCGAAGAGCTCTCCGAATTCGCCGCTAGCTCCACGGTCCTTCTCAGCTGCGAGTAGCAGCGCTCGCAGTACACAGAGCTTCGCAAGGCCCGAAGACCCGGAGGGAAGTTTCGCACACGAAAATGTGCCAGGACAGAGACGTGTTCTACGTTGTCCCTTCTCGTCATGCAGTTTGTGCCTCTGCTGCTACTGCTGTTAGGAATCGCTCCTTGAAAGGCGAGCGAGAGCGTCCTTCCGGGTGCATTGCACTGAGTCGAGTGCTCGCTCGGGACTTTGCTCTCGGGGCCAAGGCAAGAGGGCGTGCTTGCCCGCAGAACTGAGAACACGCTGTTGGGCAGAGCTGCAACTGACCGCTGGAGTTCAGCTCTCGCCGGACGGCAGAAGGCGAAGAACGAAGCCGCTTGCGAGCGGCGCAGTGCAGCGAAGAGCTCTCCGAATTCGCCGCTAGCTCCACGGTCCTTCTCAGCTGCGAGTAGCAGCGCTCGCAGTACACAGAGCTTCGCAAGGCCCGAAGACCCGGAGGGAAGTATCGCACACGAAAATGTGCCAGGACAGAGACGTGTTCTACGTTGTCCCTTCTCGTCATGCAGTTTGTGCCTCTGCTGCTTCTGCTGTTAGGAATCGCTCCTTGAAAGACGAGCGAGAGCGTCCTTCCGGGTGCATTGCACTGAGTCGAGTGCTCGCTCGGGGCTTTGCTCTCGGGGCCAAGGCAAGAGGGCGTGCTTGCCCGCAGAACTGAGAACACGCTGTTGGGCAGAGCTGCAACTGACCGCTGGAGTTCAGCTCTCGCCGGACGGCAGAAGGCGAAGAACGAAGCCGCTTGCGAGCGGCGCAGTGCAGCGAAGAGCTCTCCGAATTCGCCGCTAGCTCCACGGTCCTTCTCAGCTGCGAGTAGCAGCGCTCGCAGTACACAGAGCTTCGCAAGGCCCGAAGACCCGGAGGGAAGTATCGCACACGAAAATGTGCCAGGACAGAGACGTGTTCTACGTTGTCCCTTCTCGTCATGCAGTTTGTGCCTCTGCTGCTTCTGCTGTTAGGAATCGCTCCTTGAAAGGCGAGCGAGAGCGTCCTTCCGGGTGCATTGCACTGAGTCGAGTGCTCGCTCGGGACTTTGCTCTCGGGGCCAAGGCAAGAGGGCGTGCTTGCCCTCAGAACTGAGAACACGCTGTTGGGCAGAGCTGCAACTGACCGCTGGAGTTCAGCTCTCGCCGGACGGCAGAAGGCGAAGAACGAAGCCGCTTGCGAGCGGCGCAGTGCAGCGAAGAGCTCTCCGAATTCGCCGCTAGCTCCACGGTCCTTCTCAGCTGCGAGTAGCAGCGCTCGCAGTACACAGGGCTTCGCAAGGCCCGAAGACCCGGAGGGAAGTATCGCACACGAAAATGTGCCAGGACAGAGACGTGTTCTACGTTGTCCCTTCTCGTCATGCAGTTTGTGCCTCTGCTGCTTCTGCTGTTAGGAATCGCTCCTTGAAAGGCGAGCGAGAGCGTCCTTCCGGGTGCATTGCACTGAGTCGAGTGCTCGCTCGGGACTTTGCTCTCGGGGCCAAGGCAAGAGGGCGTGCTTGCCCTCAGAACTGAGAACACGCTGTTGGGCAGAGCTGCAACTGACCGCTGGAGTTCAGCTCTCGCCGGACGGCAGAAGGCGAAGAACGAAGCCGCTTGCGAGCGGCGCAGTGCAGCGAAGAGCTCTCCGAATTCGCCGCTAGCTCCACGGTCCTTCTCAGCTGCGAGTAGCAGCGCTCGCAGTACACAGGGCTTCGCAAGGCCCGAAGACCCGGAGGGAAGTATGGCACACGGAAATGTGCCAGGACAGAGACGTGTTCTACGTTGTCCCTTCTCGTCATGCAGTTTGTGCGTCTGCTGCTTCTGCTGTTAGGAATCGCTCCTTGAAAGGCGAGCGAGAGCGTCCTTCCGGGTGCATTGCACTGAGTCGAGTGCTCGCTCGGGACTTTGCACTCGGGGCCAAGGCAAGAGGGCGTGCTTGCCCGCAGAACTGAGAACACGCTGTTGGGCAGAGCTGCAACTGACCGCTGGAGTTCAGCTCTCGCCGGACGGCAGAAGGCGAAGAACGAAGCCGCTTGCGAGCGGCGCAGTGCAGCGAAGAGCTCTCCGAATTCGCCGCTAGCTCCACGGTCCTTCTCAGCTGCGAGTAGCAGCGCTCGCAGTACACAGAGCTTCGCAAGGCCCGAAGACCCGGAGGGAAGTATCGCACACGAAAATGTGCCAGGACAGAGACGTGTTCTACGTTGTCCCTTCTCGTCATGCAGTTTGTGCCTCTGCTGCTTCTGCTGTTAGGAATCGCTCCTTGAAAGGCGAGCGAGAGCGTCCTTCCGGGTGCATTGCACTGAGTCGAGTGCTCGCTCGGGACTTTGCTCTCGGGGCCAAGGCAAGAGGGCGTGCTTGCCCGCAGAACTGAGAACACGCTGTTGGGCAGAGCTGCAACTGACCGCTGGAGTTCAGCTCTCGCCGGACGGCAGAAGGCGAAGAACGAAGCCGCTTGCGAGCGGCGCAGTGCAGCGAAGAGCTCTCCGAATTCGCCGCTAGCTCCACGGTCCTTCTCAGCTGCGAGTAGCAGCGCTCGCAGTACACAGGGCTTCGCAAGGCCCGAAGACCCGGAGGGAAGTATGGCACACGGAAATGTGCCAGGACAGAGACGTGTTCTACGTTGTCCCTTCTCGTCATGCAGTTTGTGCGTCTGCTGCTTCTGCTGTTAGGAATCGCTCCTTGAAAGGCGAGCGAGAGCGTCCTTCCGGGTGCATTGCACTGAGTCGAGTGCTCGCTCGGGACTTTGCTCTCGGGGCCAAGGCAAGAGGGCGTGCTTGCCCGCAGAACTGAGAACACGCTGTTGGGCAGAGCTGCAACTGACCGCTGGAGTTCAGCTCTCGCCGGACGGCAGAAGGCGAAGAACGAAGCCGCTTGCGAGCGGCGCAGTGCAGCGAAGAGCTCTCCGAATTCGCCGCTAGCTCCACGGTCCTTCTCAGCTGCGAGTAGCAGCGCTCGCAGTACACAGAGCTTCGCAAGGCCCGAAGACCCGGAGGGAAGTATCGCACACGAAAATGTGCCAGGACAGAGACGTGTTCTACGTTGTCCCTTCTCGTCATGCAGTTTGTGCCTCTGCTGCTTCTGCTGTTAGGAATCGCTCCTTGAAAGGCGAGCGAGAGCGTCCTTCCGGGTGCATTGCACTGAGTCGAGTGCTCGCTCGGGACTTTGCTCTCGGGGCCAAGGCAAGAGGGCGTGCTTGCCCGCAGAACTGAGAACACGCTGTTGGGCAGAGCTGCAACTGACCGCTGGAGTTCAGCTCTCGCCGGACGGCAGAAGGCGAAGAACGAAGCCGCTTGCGAGCGGCGCAGTGCAGCGAAGAGCTCTCCGAATTCGCCGCTAGCTCCACGGTCCTTCTCAGCTGCGAGTAGCAGCGCTCGCAGTACACAGAGCTTCGCAAGGCCCGAAGACCCGGAGGGAAGTATCGCACACGAAAATGTGCCAGGACAGAGACGTGTTCTACGTTGTCCCTTCTCGTCATGCAGTTTGTGCCTCTGCTGCTTCTGCTGTTAGGAATCGCTCCTTGAAAGGCGAGCGAGAGCGTCCTTCCGGGTGCATTGCACTGAGTCGAGTGCTCGCTCGGGGCTTTGCTCTCGGGGCCAAGGCAAGAGGGCGTGCTTGCCCGCAGAACTGAGAACACGCTGTTGGGCAGAGCTGCAACTGACCGCTGGAGTTCAGCTCTCGCCGGACGGCAGAAGGCGAAGAACGAAGCCGCTTGCGAGCGGCGCAGTGCAGCGAAGAGCTCTCCGAATTCGCCGCTAGCTCCACGGTCCTTCTCAGCTGCGAGTAGCAGCGCTCGCAGTACACAGAGCTTCGCAAGGCCCGAAGACCCGGAGGGAAGTATCGCACACGAAAATGTGCCAGGACAGAGACGTGTTCTACGTTGTCCCTTCTCGTCATGCAGTTTGTGCCTCTGCTGCTTCTGCTGTTAGGAATCGCTCCTTGAAAGGCGAGCGAGAGCGTCCTTCCGGGTGCATTGCACTGAGTCGAGTGCTCGCTCGGGACTTTGCTCTCGGGGCCAAGGCAAGAGGGCGTGCTTGCCCGCAGAACTGAGAACACGCTGTTGGGCAGAGCTGCAACTGACCGCTGGAGTTCAGCTCTCGCCGGACGGCAGAAGGCGAAGAACGAAGCCGCTTGCGAGCGGCGCAGTGCAGCGAAGAGCTCTCCGAATTCGCCGCTAGCTCCACGGTCCTTCTCAGCTGCGAGTAGCAGCGCTCGCAGTACACAGGGCTTCGCAAGGCCCGAAGACCCGGAGGGAAGTTTCGCACAGGAAAATGTGCCAGGACAGAGACGTGTTCTACGTTGTCCCTTCTCGTCATGCAGTTTGTGCCTCTGCTGCTACTGCTGTTAGGAATCGCTCCTTGAAAGGCGAGCGAGAGCGTCCTTCCGGGTGCATTGCACTGAGTCGAGTGCTCGCTCGGGACTTTGCTCTCGGGGCCAAGGCAAGAGGGCGTGCTTGCCCGCAGAACTGAGAACACGCTGTTGGGCAGAGCTGCAACTGACCGCTGGAGTTCAGCTCTCGCCGGACGGCAGAAGGCGAAGAACGAAGCCGCTTGCGAGCGGCGCAGTGCAGCGAAGAGCTCTCCGAATTCGCCGCTAGCTCCACGGTCCTTCTCAGCTGCGAGTAGCAGCGCTCGCAGTACACAGGGCTTCGCAAGGCCCGAAGACCCGGAGGGAAGTTTCGCACACGAAAATGTGCCAGGACAGAGACGTGTTCTACGTTGTCCCTTCTCGTCATGCAGTTTGTGCCTCTGCTGCTTCTGCTGTTAGGAATCGCTCCTTGAAAGGCGAGCGAGAGCGTCCTTCCGGGTGCATTGCACTGAGTCGAGTGCTCGCTCGGGACTTTGCTCTCGGGGCCAAGGCAAGAGGGCGTGCTTGCCCGCAGAACTGAGAACACGCTGTTGGGCAGAGCTGCAACTGACCGCTGGAGTTCAGCTCTCGCCGGACGGCAGAAGGCGAAGAACGAAGCCGCTTGCGAGCGGCGCAGTGCAGCGAAGAGCTCTCCGAATTCGCCGCTAGCTCCACGGTCCTTCTCAGCTGCGAGTAGCAGCGCTCGCAGTAGACAGAGCTTCGCAAGGCCCGAAGACCCGGAGGGAAGTATCGCACACGAAAATGTGCCAGGACAGAGACGTGTTCTACGTTGTCCCTTCTCGTCATGCAGTTTGTGCCTCTGCTGCTTCTGCTGTTAGGAATCGCTCCTTGAAAGGCGAGCGAGAGCGTCCTTCCGGGTGCATTGCACTGAGTCGAGTGCTCGCTCGGGACTTTGCTCTCGGGGCCAAGGCAAGAGGGCGTGCTTGCCCGCAGAACTGAGAACACGCTGTTGGGCAGAGCTGCAACTGACCGCTGGAGTTCAGCTCTCGCCGGACGGCAGAAGGCGAAGAACGAAGCCGCTTGCGAGCGGCGCAGTGCAGCGAAGAGCTCTCCGAATTCGCCGCTAGCTCCACGGTCCTTCTCAGCTGCGAGTAGCAGCGCTCGCAGTACACAGAGCTTCGCAAGGCCCGAAGACCCGGAGGGAAGTTTCGCACAGGAAAATGTGCCAGGACAGAGACGTGTTCTACGTTGTCCCTTCTCGTCATGCAGTTTGTGCCTCTGCTGCTACTGCTGTTAGGAATCGCTCCTTGAAAGGCGAGCGAGAGCGTCCTTCCGGGTGCATTGCACTGAGTCGAGTGCTCGCTCGGGACTTTGCTCTCGGGGCCAAGGCAAGAGGGCGTGCTTGCCCGCAGAACTGAGAACACGCTGTTGGGCAGAGCTGCAACTGACCGCTGGAGTTCAGCTCTCGCCGGACGGCAGAAGGCGAAGAACGAAGCCGCTTGCGAGCGGCGCAGTGCAGCGAAGAGCTCTCCGAATTCGCCGCTAGCTCCACGGTCCTTCTCAGCTGCGAGTAGCAGCGCTCGCAGTACACAGGGCTTCGCAAGGCCCGAAGACCCGGAGGGAAGTATGGCACACGGAAATGTGCCAGGACAGAGACGTGTTCTACGTTGTCCCTTCTCGTCATGCAGTTTGTGCGTCTGCTGCTTCTGCTGTTAGGAATCGCTCCTTGAAAGGCGAGCGAGAGCGTCCTTCCGGGTGCATTGCACTGAGTCGAGTGCTCGCTCGGGACTTTGCACTCGGGGCCAAGGCAAGAGGGCGTGCTTGCCCGCAGAACTGAGAACACGCTGTTGGGCAGAGCTGCAACTGACCGCTGGAGTTCAGCTCTCGCCGGACGGCAGAAGGCGAAGAACGAAGCCGCTTGCGAGCGGCGCAGTGCAGCGAAGAGCTCTCCGAATTCGCCGCTAGCTCCACGGTCCTTCTCAGCTGCGAGTAGCAGCGCTCGCAGTACACAGAGCTTCGCAAGGCCCGAAGACCCGGAGGGAAGTATCGCACACGAAAATGTGCCAGGACAGAGACGTGTTCTACGTTGTCCCTTCTCGTCATGCAGTTTGTGCCTCTGCTGCTTCTGCTGTTAGGAATCGCTCCTTGAAAGGCGAGCGAGAGCGTCCTTCCGGGTGCATTGCACTGAGTCGAGTGCTCGCTCGGGACTTTGCTCTCGGGGCCAAGGCAAGAGGGCGTGCTTGCCCGCAGAACTGAGAACACGCTGTTGGGCAGAGCTGCAACTGACCGCTGGAGTTCAGCTCTCGCCGGACGGCAGAAGGCGAAGAACGAAGCCGCTTGCGAGCGGCGCAGTGCAGCGAAGAGCTCTCCGAATTCGCCGCTAGCTCCACGGTCCTTCTCAGCTGCGAGTAGCAGCGCTCGCAGTACACAGAGCTTCGCAAGGCCCGAAGACCCGGAGGGAAGTATCGCACACGAAAATGTGCCAGGACAGAGACGTGTTCTACGTTGTCCCTTCTCGTCATGCAGTTTGTGCCTCTGCTGCTTCTGCTGTTAGGAATCGCTCCTTGAAAGGCGAGCGAGAGCGTCCTTCCGGGTGCATTGCACTGAGTCGAGTGCTCGCTCGGGACTTTGCTCTCGGGGCCAAGGCAAGAGGGCGTGCTTGCCCGCAGAACTGAGAACACGCTGTTGGGCAGAGCTGCAACTGACCGCTGGAGTTCAGCTCTCGCCGGACGGCAGAAGGCGAAGAACGAAGCCGCTTGCGAGCGGCGCAGTGCAGCGAAGAGCTCTCCGAATTCGCCGCTAGCTCCACGGTCCTTCTCAGCTGCGAGTAGCAGCGCTCGCAGTACACAGAGCTTCGCAAGGCCCGAAGACCCGGAGGGAAGTATCGCACACGAAAATGTGCCAGGACAGAGACGTGTTCTACGTTGTCCCTTCTCGTCATGCAGTTTGTGCCTCTGCTGCTTCTGCTGTTAGGAATCGCTCCTTGAAAGGCGAGCGAGAGCGTCCTTCCGGGTGCATTGCACTGAGTCGAGTGCTCGCTCGGGGCTTTGCTCTCGGGGCCAAGGCAAGAGGGCGTGCTTGCCCGCAGAACTGAGAACACGCTGTTGGGCAGAGCTGCAACTGACCGCTGGAGTTCAGCTCTCGCCGGACGGCAGAAGGCGAAGAACGAAGCCGCTTGCGAGCGGCGCAGTGCAGCGAAGAGCTCTCCGAATTCGCCGCTAGCTCCACGGTCCTTCTCAGCTGCGAGTAGCAGCGCTCGCAGTACACAGAGCTTCGCAAGGCCCGAAGACCCGGAGGGAAGTATCGCACACGAAAATGTGCCAGGACAGAGACGTGTTCTACGTTGTCCCTTCTCGTCATGCAGTTTGTGCCTCTGCTGCTTCTGCTGTTAGGAATCGCTCCTTGAAAGGCGAGCGAGAGCGTCCTTCCGGGTGCATTGCACTGAGTCGAGTGCTCGCTCGGGACTTTGCTCTCGGGGCCAAGGCAAGAGGGCGTGCTTGCCCGCAGAACTGAGAACACGCTGTTGGGCAGAGCTGCAACTGACCGCTGGAGTTCAGCTCTCGCCGGACGGCAGAAGGCGAAGAACGAAGCCGCTTGCGAGCGGCGCAGTGCAGCGAAGAGCTCTCCGAATTCGCCGCTAGCTCCACGGTCCTTCTCAGCTGCGAGTAGCAGCGCTCGCAGTACACAGGGCTTCGCAAGGCCCGAAGACCCGGAGGGAAGTTTCGCACAGGAAAATGTGCCAGGACAGAGACGTGTTCTACGTTGTCCCTTCTCGTCATGCAGTTTGTGCCTCTGCTGCTACTGCTGTTAGGAATCGCTCCTTGAAAGGCGAGCGAGAGCGTCCTTCCGGGTGCATTGCACTGAGTCGAGTGCTCGCTCGGGACTTTGCTCTCGGGGCCAAGGCAAGAGGGCGTGCTTGCCCGCAGAACTGAGAACACGCTGTTGGGCAGAGCTGCAACTGACCGCTGGAGTTCAGCTCTCGCCGGACGGCAGAAGGCGAAGAACGAAGCCGCTTGCGAGCGGCGCAGTGCAGCGAAGAGCTCTCCGAATTCGCCGCTAGCTCCACGGTCCTTCTCAGCTGCGAGTAGCAGCGCTCGCAGTACACAGGGCTTCGCAAGGCCCGAAGACCCGGAGGGAAGTTTCGCACACGAAAATGTGCCAGGACAGAGACGTGTTCTACGTTGTCCCTTCTCGTCATGCAGTTTGTGCCTCTGCTGCTTCTGCTGTTAGGAATCGCTCCTTGAAAGGCGAGCGAGAGCGTCCTTCCGGGTGCATTGCACTGAGTCGAGTGCTCGCTCGGGACTTTGCTCTCGGGGCCAAGGCAAGAGGGCGTGCTTGCCCGCAGAACTGAGAACACGCTGTTGGGCAGAGCTGCAACTGACCGCTGGAGTTCAGCTCTCGCCGGACGGCAGAAGGCGAAGAACGAAGCCGCTTGCGAGCGGCGCAGTGCAGCGAAGAGCTCTCCGAATTCGCCGCTAGCTCCACGGTCCTTCTCAGCTGCGAGTAGCAGCGCTCGCAGTAGACAGAGCTTCGCAAGGCCCGAAGACCCGGAGGGAAGTATCGCACACGAAAATGTGCCAGGACAGAGACGTGTTCTACGTTGTCCCTTCTCGTCATGCAGTTTGTGCCTCTGCTGCTTCTGCTGTTAGGAATCGCTCCTTGAAAGGCGAGCGAGAGCGTCCTTCCGGGTGCATTGCACTGAGTCGAGTGCTCGCTCGGGACTTTGCTCTCGGGGCCAAGGCAAGAGGGCGTGCTTGCCCGCAGAACTGAGAACACGCTGTTGGGCAGAGCTGCAACTGACCGCTGGAGTTCAGCTCTCGCCGGACGGCAGAAGGCGAAGAACGAAGCCGCTTGCGAGCGGCGCAGTGCAGCGAAGAGCTCTCCGAATTCGCCGCTAGCTCCACGGTCCTTCTCAGCTGCGAGTAGCAGCGCTCGCAGTACACAGAGCTTCGCAAGGCCCGAAGACCCGGAGGGAAGTTTCGCACAGGAAAATGTGCCAGGACAGAGACGTGTTCTACGTTGTCCCTTCTCGTCATGCAGTTTGTGCCTCTGCTGCTACTGCTGTTAGGAATCGCTCCTTGAAAGGCGAGCGAGAGCGTCCTTCCGGGTGCATTGCACTGAGTCGAGTGCTCGCTCGGGACTTTGCTCTCGGGGCCAAGGCAAGAGGGCGTGCTTGCCCGCAGAACTGAGAACACGCTGTTGGGCAGAGCTGCAACTGACCGCTGGAGTTCAGCTCTCGCCGGACGGCAGAAGGCGAAGAACGAAGCCGCTTGCGAGCGGCGCAGTGCAGCGAAGAGCTCTCCGAATTCGCCGCTAGCTCCACGGTCCTTCTCAGCTGCGAGTAGCAGCGCTCGCAGTACACAGAGCTTCGCAAGGCCCGAAGACCCGGAGGGAAGTTTCGCACACGAAAATGTGCCAGGACAGAGACGTGTTCTACGTTGTCCCTTCTCGTCATGCAGTTTGTGCCTCTGCTGCTACTGCTGTTAGGAATCGCTCCTTGAAAGGCGAGCGAGAGCGTCCTTCCGGGTGCATTGCACTGAGTCGAGTGCTCGCTCGGGACTTTGCTCTCGGGGCCAAGGCAAGAGGGCGTGCTTGCCCGCAGAACTGAGAACACGCTGTTGGGCAGAGCTGCAACTGACCGCTGGAGTTCAGCTCTCGCCGGACGGCAGAAGGCGAAGAACGAAGCCGCTTGCGAGCGGCGCAGTGCAGCGAAGAGCTCTCCGAATTCGCCGCTAGCTCCACGGTCCTTCTCAGCTGCGAGTAGCAGCGCTCGCAGTACACAGAGCTTCGCAAGGCCCGAAGACCCGGAGGGAAGTATCGCACACGAAAATGTGCCAGGACAGAGACGTGTTCTACGTTGTCCCTTCTCGTCATGCAGTTTGTGCCTCTGCTGCTTCTGCTGTTAGGAATCGCTCCTTGAAAGACGAGCGAGAGCGTCCTTCCGGGTGCATTGCACTGAGTCGAGTGCTCGCTCGGGACTTTGCTCTCGGGGCCAAGGCAAGAGGGCGTGCTTGCCCGCAGAACTGAGAACACGCTGTTGGGCAGAGCTGCAACTGACCGCTGGAGTTCAGCTCTCGCCGGACGGCAGAAGGCGAAGAACGAAGCCGCTTGCGAGCGGCGCAGTGCAGCGAAGAGCTCTCCGAATTCGCCGCTAGCTCCACGGTCCTTCTCAGCTGCGAGTAGCAGCGCTCGCAGTACACAGAGCTTCGCAAGGCCCGAAGACCCGGAGGGAAGTATCGCACACGAAAATGTGCCAGGACAGAGACGTGTTCTACGTTGTCCCTTCTCGTCATGCAGTTTGTGCCTCTGCTGCTTCTGCTGTTAGGAATCGCTCCTTGAAAGGCGAGCGAGAGCGTCCTTCCGGGTGCATTGCACTGAGTCGAGTGCTCGCTCGGGACTTTGCTCTCGGGGCCAAGGCAAGAGGGCGTGCTTGCCCTCAGAACTGAGAACACGCTGTTGGGCAGAGCTGCAACTGACCGCTGGAGTTCAGCTCTCGCCGGACGGCAGAAGGCGAAGAACGAAGCCGCTTGCGAGCGGCGCAGTGCAGCGAAGAGCTCTCCGAATTCGCCGCTAGCTCCACGGTCCTTCTCAGCTGCGAGTAGCAGCGCTCGCAGTACACAGGGCTTCGCAAGGCCCGAAGACCCGGAGGGAAGTATCGCACACGAAAATGTGCCAGGACAGAGACGTGTTCTACGTTGTCCCTTCTCGTCATGCAGTTTGTGCCTCTGCTGCTTCTGCTGTTAGGAATCGCTCCTTGAAAGGCGAGCGAGAGCGTCCTTCCGGGTGCATTGCACTGAGTCGAGTGCTCGCTCGGGACTTTGCTCTCGGGGCCAAGGCAAGAGGGCGTGCTTGCCCTCAGAACTGAGAACACGCTGTTGGGCAGAGCTGCAACTGACCGCCGGAGTTCAGCTCTCGCCGGACGGCAGAAGGCGAAGAACGAAGCCGCTTGCGAGCGGCGCAGTGCAGCGAAGAGCTCTCCGAATTCGCCGCTAGCTCCACGGTCCTTCTCAGCTGCGAGTAGCAGCGCTCGCAGTACACAGGGCTTCGCAAGGCCCGAAGACCCGGAGGGAAGTATGGCACACGGAAATGTGCCAGGACAGAGACGTGTTCTACGTTGTCCCTTCTCGTCATGCAGTTTGTGCGTCTGCTGCTTCTGCTGTTAGGAATCGCTCCTTGAAAGGCGAGCGAGAGCGTCCTTCCGGGTGCATTGCACTGAGTCGAGTGCTCGCTCGGGACTTTGCACTCGGGGCCAAGGCAAGAGGGCGTGCTTGCCCGCAGAACTGAGAACACGCTGTTGGGCAGAGCTGCAACTGACCGCTGGAGTTCAGCTCTCGCCGGACGGCAGAAGGCGAAGAACGAAGCCGCTTGCGAGCGGCGCAGTGCAGCGAAGAGCTCTCCGAATTCGCCGCTAGCTCCACGGTCCTTCTCAGCTGCGAGTAGCAGCGCTCGCAGTACACAGAGCTTCGCAAGGCCCGAAGACCCGGAGGGAAGTATCGCACACGAAAATGTGCCAGGACAGAGACGTGTTCTACGTTGTCCCTTCTCGTCATGCAGTTTGTGCCTCTGCTGCTTCTGCTGTTAGGAATCGCTCCTTGAAAGGCGAGCGAGAGCGTCCTTCCGGGTGCATTGCACTGAGTCGAGTGCTCGCTCGGGACTTTGCTCTCGGGGCCAAGGCAAGAGGGCGTGCTTGCCCGCAGAACTGAGAACACGCTGTTGGGCAGAGCTGCAACTGACCGCCGGAGTTCAGCTCTCGCCGGACGGCAGAAGGCGAAGAACGAAGCCGCTTGCGAGCGGCGCAGTGCAGCGAAGAGCTCTCCGAATTCGCCGCTAGCTCCACGGTCCTTCTCAGCTGCGAGTAGCAGCGCTCGCAGTACACGGAGCTTCGCAAGGCCCGAAGACCCGGAGGGAAGTATCGCACACGAAAATGTGCCAGGACAGAGACGTGTTCTACGTTGTCCCTTCTCGTCATGCAGTTTGTGCCTCTGCTGCTTCTGCTGTTAGGAATCGCTCCTTGAAAGACGAGCGAGAGCGTCCTTCCGGGTGCATTGCACTGAGTCGAGTGCTCGCTCGGGACTTTGCTCCCGGGGCCAAGGCAAGAGGGCGTGCTTGCCCGCAGAACTGAGAACACGCTGTTGGGCAGAGCTGCAACTGACCGCCGGAGTTCAGCTCTCGCCGGACGGCAGAAGGCGAAGAACGAAGCCGCTTGCGAGCGGCGCAGTGCAGCGAAGAGCTCTCCGAATTCGCCGCTAGCTCCACGGTCCTTCTCAGCTGCGAGTAGCAGCGCTCGCAGTACACGGGGCTTCGCAAGGCCCGAAGACCCGGAGGGAAGTATGGCACACGGAAATGTGCCAGGACAGAGACGTGTTCTACGTTGTCCCTTCTCGTCATGCAGTTTGTGCCTCTGCTGCTTCTGCTGTTAGGAATCGCTCCTTGAAAGGCGAGCGAGAGCGTCCTTCCTGGTGCATTGCACTGAGTCGAGTGCTCGCTCGGGACTTTGCTCTCGGGGCCAAGGCAAGAGGGCGTGCTTGCCCGCAGAACTGAGAACACGCTGTTGGGCAGAGCTGCAACTGACCGCTGGAGTTCAGCTCTCGCCGGACGGCAGAAGGCGAAGAACGAAGCCGCTTGCGAGCGGCGCAGTGCAAGGAAGAGCTCTCCGAATTCGCCGCTAGCTCCACGGTCCTTCTCAGCTGCGAGTAGCAGCGCTCGCAGTACACGGAGCTTCGCAAGGCCCGAAGACCCGGAGGGAAGTATCGCACACGAAAATGTGCCAGGACAGAGACGTGTTCTACGTTGTCCCTTCTCGTCATGCAGTTTGTGCCTCTGCTGCTTCTGCTGTTAGGAATCGCTCCTTGAAAGACGAGCGAGAGCGTCCTTCCGGGTGCATTGCACTGAGTCGAGTGCTCGCTCGGGACTTTGCTCCCGGGGCCAAGGCAAGAGGGCGTGCTTGCCCGCAGAACTGAGAACACGCTGTTGGGCAGAGCTGCAACTGACCGCCGGAGTTCAGCTCTCGCCGGACGGCAGAAGGCGAAGAACGAAGCCGCTTGCGAGCGGCGCAGTGCAGCGAAGAGCTCTCCGAATTCGCCGCTAGCTCCACGGTCCTTCTCAGCTGCGAGTAGCAGCGCTCGCAGTACACGGGGCTTCGCAAGGCCCGAAGACCCGGAGGGAAGTATGGCACACGGAAATGTGCCAGGACAGAGACGTGTTCTACGTTGTCCCTTCTCGTCATGCAGTTTGTGCCTCTGCTGCTTCTGCTGTTAGGAATCGCTCCTTGAAAGGCGAGCGAGAGCGTCTTTCCGGGTGCATTGCACTGAGTCGAGTGCTCGCTCGGGACTTTGCTCTCGGGGCCAAGGCAAGAGGGCGTGCTTGCCCGCAGAACTGAGAACACGCTGTTGGGCAGAGCTGCAACTGACCGCCGGAGTTCAGCTCTCGCCGGACGGCAGAAGGCGAAGAACGAAGCCGCTTGCGAGCGGCGCAGTGCAAGGAAGAGCTCTCCGAATTCGCCGCTAGCTCCACGGTCCTTCTCAGCTGCGAGTAGCAGCGCTCGCAGTACACAGAGCTTCGCAAGGCCCGAAGACCCGGAGGGAAGTATCGCACACGAAAATGTGCCAGGACAGAGACGTGTTCTACGTTGTCCCTTCTCGTCATGCAGTTTGTGCCTCTGCTGCTTCTGCTGTTAGGAATCGCTCCTTGAAAGACGAGCGAGAGCGTCCTTCCGGGTGCATTGCACTGAGTCGAGTGCTCGCTCGGGACTTTGCTCTCGGGGCCAAGGCAAGAGGGCGTGCTTGCCCGCAGAACTGAGAACACGCTGTTGGGCAGAGCTGCAACTGACCGCTGGAGTTCAGCTCTCGCCGGACGGCAGAAGGCGAAGAACGAAGCCGCTTGCGAGCGGCGCAGTGCAGCGAAGAGCTCTCCGAATTCGCCGCTAGCTCCACGGTCCTTCTCAGCTGCGAGTAGCAGCGCTCGCAGTACACAGAGCTTCGTAAGGCCCGAAGACCCGGAGGGAAGTATCGCACACGAAAATGTGCCAGGACAGAGACGTGTTCTACGTTGTCCCTTCTCGTCATGCAGTTTGTGCCTCTGCTGCTTCTCCTGTTAGGAATCGCTCCTTGAAAGGCGAGCGAGAGCGTCCTTCCGGGTGCATTGCACTGAGTCGAGTGCTCGCTCGGGACTTTGCTCTCGGGGCCAAGGCAAGAGGGCGTGCTTGCCCGCAGAACTGAGAACACGCTGTTGGGCAGAGCTGCAACTGACCGCTGGAGTTCAGCTGTCGCCGGACGGCAGAAGGCGAAGAACGAAGCCGCTTGCGAGCGGCGCAGTGCAGCGAAGAGCTCTCCGAATTCGCCGCTAGCTCCACGGTCCTTCTCAGCTGCGAGTAGCAGCGCTCGCAGTACACAGAGCTTCGCAAGGCCCGAAGACCCGGAGGGAAGTATCGCACACGAAAATGTGCCAGGACAGAGACGTGTTCTACGTTGTCCCTTCTCGTCATGCAGTTTGTGCCTCTGCTGCTTCTGCTGTTAGGAATCGCTCCTTGAAAGGCGAGCGAGAGCGTCCTTCCGGGTGCATTGCACTGAGTCGAGTGCTCGCTCGGGACTTTGCTCTCGGGGCCAAGGCAAGAGGGCGTGCTTGCCCGCAGAACTGAGAACACGCTGTTGGGCAGAGCTGCAACTGACCGCTGGAGTTCAGCTCTCGCCGGACGGCAGAAGGCGAAGAACGAAGCCGCTTGCGAGCGGCGCAGTGCAGCGAAGAGCTCTCCGAATTCGCCGCTAGCTCCACGGTCCTTCTCAGCTGCGAGTAGCAGCGCTCGCAGTACACAGAGCTTCGCAAGGCCCGAAGACCCGGAGGGAAGTATCGCACACGAAAATGTGCCAGGACAGAGACGTGTTCTACGTTGTCCCTTCTCGTCATGCAGTTTGTGCCTCTGCTGCTACTGCTGTTAGGAATCGCTCCTTGAAAGGCGAGCGAGAGCGTCCTTCCGGGTGCATTGCACTGAGTCGAGTGCTCGCTCGGGACTTTGCTCCCGGGGCCAAGGCAAGAGGGCGTGCTTGCCCGCAGAACTGAGAACACGCTGTTGGGCAGAGCTGCAACTGACCGCCGGAGTTCAGCTCTCGCCGGACGGCAGAAGGCGAAGAACGAAGCCGCTTGCGAGCGGCGCAGTGCAGCGAAGAGCTCTCCGAATTCGCCGCTAGCTCCACGGTCCTTCTCAGCTGCGAGTAGCAGCGCTCGCAGTACACAGGGCTTCGCAAGGCCCGAAGACCCGGAGGGAAGTATGGCACACGGAAATGTGCCAGGACAGAGACGTGTTCTACGTTGTCCCTTCTCGTCATGCAGTTTGTGCCTCTGCTGCTTCTGCTGTTAGGAATCGCTCCTTGAAAGGCGAGCGAGAGCGTCCTTCCGGGTGCATTGCACTGAGTCGAGTGCTCGCTCGGGACTTTGCTCTCGGGGCCAAGGCAAGAGGGCGTGCTTGCCCGCAGAACTGAGAACACGCTGTTGGGCAGAGCTGCAACTGACCGCTGGAGTTCAGCTCTCGCCGGACGGCAGAAGGCGAAGAACGAAGCCGCTTGCGAGCGGCGCAGTGCAAGGAAGAGCTCTCCGAATTCGCCGCTAGCTCCACGGTCCTTCTCAGCTGCGAGTAGCAGCGCTCGCAGTACACAGAGCTTCGCAAGGCCCGAAGACCCGGAGGGAAGTATCGCACACGAAAATGTGCCAGGACAGAGACGTGTTCTACGTTGTCCCTTCTCGTCATGCAGTTTGTGCCTCTGCTGCTTCTGCTGTTAGGAATCGCTCCTTGAAAGGCGAGCGAGAGCGTCCTTCCGGGTGCATTGCACTGAGTCGAGTGCTCGCTCGGGACTTTGCTCTCGGGGCCAAGGCAAGAGGGCGTGCTTGCCCGCAGAACTGAGAACACGCTGTTGGGCAGAGCTGCAACTGACCGCTGGAGTTCAGCTGTCGCCGGACGGCAGAAGGCGAAGAACGAAGCCGCTTGCGAGCGGCGCAGTGCAGCGAAGAGCTCTCCGAATTCGCCGCTAGCTCCACGGTCCTTCTCAGCTGCGAGTAGCAGCGCTCGCAGTAGACAGAGCTTCGCAAGGCCCGAAGACCCGGAGGGAAGTATCGCACACGAAAATGTGCCAGGACAGAGACGTGTTCTACGTTGTCCCTTCTCGTCATGCAGTTTGTGCCTCTGCTGCTTCTGCTGTTAGGAATCGCTCCTTGAAAGGCGAGCGAGAGCGTCCTTCCGGGTGCATTGCACTGAGTCGAGTGCTCGCTCGGGACTTTGCTCTCGGGGCCAAGGTAAGATGGCGTGCTTGCCCGCAGAACTGAGAACACGCTGTTGGGCAGAGCTGCAACTGACCGCCGGAGTTCAGCTCTCGCCGGACGGCAGAAGGCGAAGAACGAAGCCGCTTGCGAGCGGCGCAGTGCAGCGAAGAGCTCTCCGAATTCGCCGCTAGCTCCACGGTCCTACTCAGCTGCGAGTAGCAGCGCTCGCAGTACACAGGGCTTCGCAAGGCCCGAAGACCCGGAGGGAAGTTTCGCACACGAAAATGTGCCAGGACAGAGACGTGTTCTACGTTGTCCCTTCTCGTCATGCAGTTTGTGCGTCTGCTGCTTCTGCTGTTAGGAATCGCTCCTTGAAAGGCGAGCGAGAGCGTCCTTCCGGGTGCATTGCACTGAGTCGAGTGCTCGCTCTGGGCTTTGCTCTCGGGGCCAAGGCAAGAGGGCGTGCTTGCCCGCAGAACTGAGAACACGCTGTTGGGCAGAGCTGCAACTGACCGCTGGAGTTCAGCTCTCGCCGGACGGCAGAAGGCGAAGAACGAAGCCGCTTGCGAGCGGCGCAGTGCAAGGAAGAGCTCTCCGAATTCGCCGCTAGCTCCACGGTCCTTCTCAGCTGCGAGTAGCAGCGCTCGCAGTACACAGAGCTTCGCAAGGCCCGAAGACCCGGAGGGAAGTATCGCACACGAAAATGTGCCAGGACAGAGACGTGTTCTACGTTGTCCCTTCTCGTCATGCAGTTTGTGCCTCTGCTGCTTCTGCTGTTAGGAATCGCTCCTTGAAAGACGAGCGAGAGCGTCCTTCCGGGTGCATTGCACTGAGTCGAGTGCTCGCTCGGGACTTTGCTCTCGGGGCCAAGGTAAGATGGCGTGCTTGCCCGCAGAACTGAGAACACGCTGTTGGGCAGAGCTGCAACTGACCGCTGGAGTTCAGCTCTCGCCGGACGGCAGAAGGCGAAGAACGAAGCCGCTTGCGAGCGGCGCAGTGCAGCGAAGAGCTCTCCGAATTCGCCGCTAGCTCCACGGTCCTACTCAGCTGCGAGTAGCAGCGCTCGCAGTACACAGGGCTTCGCAAGGCCCGAAGACCCGGAGGGAAGTTTCGCACACGAAAATGTGCCAGGACAGAGACGTGTTCTACGTTGTCCCTTCTCGTCATGCAGTTTGTGCCTCTGCTGCTTCTGCTGTTAGGAATCGCTCCTTGAAAGGCGAGCGAGAGCGTCCTTCCGGGTGCATTGCACTGAGTCGAGTGCTCGCTCGGGACTTTGCTCTCGGGGCCAAGGCAAGAGGGCGTGCTTGCCCGCAGAACTGAGAACACGCTGTTGGGCAGAGCTGCAACTGACCGCTGGAGTTCAGCTCTCGCCGGACGGCAGAAGGCGAAGAACGAAGCCGCTTGCGAGCGGCGCAGTGCAAGGAAGAGCTCTCCGAATTCGCCGCTAGCTCCACGGTCCTTCTCAGCTGCGAGTAGCAGCGCTCGCAGTACACAGAGCTTCGCAAGGCCCGAAGACCCGGAGGGAAGTATCGCACACGAAAATGTGCCAGGACAGAGACGTGTTCTACGTTGTCCCTTCTCGTCATGCAGTTTGTGCCTCTGCTGCTTCTGCTGTTAGGAATCGCTCCTTGAAAGACGAGCGAGAGCGTCCTTCCGGGTGCATCGCACTGAGTCGAGTGCTCGCTCGGGGCTTTGCTCTCGGGGCCAAGGCAAGAGGGCGTGCTTGCCCGCAGAACTGAGAACACGCTGTTGGGCAGAGCTGCAACTGACCGCTGGAGTTCAGCTGTCGCCGGACGGCAGAAGGCGAAGAACGAAGCCGCTTGCGAGCGGCGCAGTGCAGCGAAGAGCTCTCCGAATTCGCCGCTAGCTCCACGGTCCTTCTCAGCTGCGAGTAGCAGCGCTCGCAGTACACAGAGCTTCGCAAGGCCCGAAGACCCGGAGGGAAGTATCGCACACGAAAATGTGCCAGGACAGAGACGTGTTCTACGTTGTCCCTTCTCGTCATGCAGTTTGTGCCTCTGCTGCTTCTGCTGTTAGGAATCGCTCCTTGAAAGACGAGCGAGAGCGTCCTTCCGGGTGCATTGCACTGAGTCGAGTGCTCGCTCGGGACTTTGCTCCCGGGGCCAAGGCAAGAGGGCGTGCTTGCCCGCAGAACTGAGAGCACGCTGTTGGGCAGAGCTGCAACTGACCGCCGGAGTTCAGCTCTCGCCGGACGGCAGAAGGCGAAGAACGAAGCCGCTTGCGAGCGGCGCAGTGCAGCGAAGAGCTCTCCGAATTCGCCGCTAGCTCCACGGTCCTTCTCAGCTGCGAGTAGCAGCGCTCGCAGTACACGGAGCTTCGCAAGGCCCGAAGACCCGGAGGGAAGTATCGCACACGAAAATGTGCCAGGACAGAGACGTGTTCTACGTTGTCCCTTCTCGTCATGCAGTTTGTGCCTCTGCTGCTTCTGCTGTTAGGAATCGCTCCTTGAAAGACGAGCGAGAGCGTCCTTCCGGGTGCATTGCACTGAGTCGAGTGCTCGCTCGGGACTTTGCTCCCGGGGCCAAGGCAAGAGGGCGTGCTTGCCCGCAGAACTGAGAACACGCTGTTGGGCAGAGCTGCAACTGACCGCCGGAGTTCAGCTCTCGCCGGACGGCAGAAGGCGAAAAACGAAGCCGCTTGCGAGCGGCGCAGTGCAGCGAAGAGGCTCTCCGAATTCGCCGCTAGCTCCACGGTCCTTCTCAGCTGCGAGTAGCAGCGCTCGCAGTACACGGGGCTTCGCAAGGCCCGAAGACCCGGAGGGAAGTATGGCACACGGAAATGTGCCAGGACAGAGACGTGTTCTACGTTGTCCCTTCTCGTCATGCAGTTTGTGCCTCTGCTGCTTCTGCTGTTAGGAATCGCTCCTTGAAAGACGAGCGAGAGCGTCCTTCCGGGTGCATTGCACTGAGTCGAGTGCTCGCTCGGGACTTTGCTCTCGGGGCCAAGGCAAGAGGGCGTGCTTGCCCGCAGAACTGAGAGCACGCTGTTGGGCAGAGCTGCAACTGACCGCCGGAGTTCAGCTCTCGCCGGACGGCAGAAGGCGAAGAACGAAGGCGCTTGCGAGCGGCGCAGTGCAGCCGAAGAGCTCTCCGAATTCGCCGCTAGCTCCACGGTCCTTCTCAGCTGCGAGTAGCAGCGCTCGCAGTACACAGAGCTTCGCAAGGCCCGAAGACCCGGAGGGAAGTATCGCACACGCAAATGTGCCTGGACAGAAACGTGTTCTACGTTGTCCCTTCTCGTCATGCAGTTTGTGCCTCTGCTGCTTCTGCTGTTAGGAATCGCTCCTTGAAAGACGAGCGAGAGCGTCCTTCCGGGTGCATTGCACTGAGTCGAGTGCTCGCTCGGGACTTTGCTCCCGGGGCCAAGGCAAGAGGGCGTGCTTGCCCGCAGAACTGAGAGCACGCTGTTGGGCAGAGCTGCAACTGACCGCCGGAGTTCAGCTCTCGCCGGACGGCAGAAGGCGAAGAACGAAGGCGCTTGCGAGCGGCGCAGTGCAGCCGAAGAGCTCTCCGAATTCGCCGCTAGCTCCACGGTCCTTCTCAGCTGCGAGTAGCAGCGCTCGCAGTACACGGGGCTTCGCAAGGCCCGAAGACCCGGAGGGAAGTATCGCACACGCAAATGTGCCAGGACAGAGACGTGTTCTACGTTGTCCCTTCTCGTCATACAGTTTGTGCCTCTGCTGCTTCTGCTGTTAGGAATCGCTCCTTGAAAGACGAGCGAGAGCGTCCTTCCGGGTGCATTGCACTGAGTCGAGTGCTCGCTCGGGACTTTGCTCCCGGGGCCAAGGCAAGAGGGCGTGCTTGCCCGCAGAACTGAGAGCACGCTGTTGGGCAGAGCTGCAACTGACCGCCGGAGTTCAGCTCTCGCCGGACGGCAGAAGGCGAAGAACGAAGGCGCTTGCGAGCGGCGCAGTGCAGCCGAAGAGCTCTCCGAATTCGCCGCTAGCTCCACGGTCCTTCTCAGCTGCGAGTAGCAGCGCTCGCAGTACACGGGGCTTCGCAAGGCCCGAAGACCCGGAGGGAAGTATCGCACACGGAAATGTGCCAGGACAGAGACGTGTTCTACGTTGTCCCTTCTCGTCATGCAGTTTGTGCCTCTGCTGCTTCTGCTGTTAGGAATCGCTCCTTGAAAGACGAGCGAGAGCGTCCTTCCGGGTGCATTGCACTGAGTCGAGTGCTCGCTCGGGACTTTGCTCTCGGGGCCAAGGCAAGAGGGCGTGCTTGCCCGCAGAACTGAGAGCACGCTGTTGGGCAGAGCTGCAACTGACCGCTGGAGTTCAGCTCTCGCCGGACGGCAGAAGGCGAAGAACGAAGCCGCTTGCGAGCGGCGCAGTGCAACGAAGAGCTCTCCGAATTCGCCGCTAGCTCCACGGTCCTTCTCAGCTGCGAGTAGCAGCGCTCGCAGTACACGGAGCTTCGCAAGGCCCGAAGACCCGGAGGGAAGTTTCGCACACGAAAATGTGCCAGGACAGAGACGTGTTCTACGTTGTCCCTTCTCGTCATGCAGTTTGTGCCTCTGCTGCTTCTGCTGTTAGGAATCGCTCCTTGAAAGACGAGCGAGAGCGTCCTTCCGGGTGCATTGCACTGAGTCGAGTGCTCGCTCGGGACTTTGCTCCCGGGGCCAAGGCAAGAGGGCGTGCTTGCCCGCAGAACTGAGAACACGCTGTTGGGCAGAGCTGCAACTGACCGCCGGAGTTCAGCTCTCGCCGGACGGCAGAAGGCGAAGAACGAAGCCGCTTGCGAGCGGCGCAGTGCAGCGAAGAGCTCTCCGAATTCGCCGCTAGCTCCACGGTCCTTCTCAGCTGCGAGTAGCAGCGCTCGCAGTACACGGAGCTTCGCAAGGCCCGAAGACCCGGAGGGAAGTATCGCACACGAAAATGTGCCAGGACAGAGACGTGTTCTACGTTGTCCCTTCTCGTCATGCAGTTTGTGCCTCTGCTGCTTCTGCTGTTAGGAATCGCTCCTTGAAAGACGAGCGAGAGCGTCCTTCCGGGTGCATTGCACTGAGTCGAGTGCTCGCTCGGGACTTTGCTCCCGGGGCCAAGGCAAGAGGGCGTGCTTGCCCGCAGAACTGAGAACACGCTGTTGGGCAGAGCTGCAACTGACCGCCGGAGTTCAGCTCTCGCCGGACGGCAGAAGGCGAAGAACGAAGCCGCTTGCGAGCGGCGCAGTGCAGCGAAGAGCTCTCCGAATTCGCCGCTAGCTCCACGGTCCTTCTCAGCTGCGAGTAGCAGCGCTCGCAGTACACGGAGCTTCGCAAGGCCCGAAGACCCGGAGGGAAGTATCGCACACGAAAATGTGCCAGGACAGAGACGTGTTCTACGTTGTCCCTTCTCGTCATGCAGTTTGTGCCTCTGCTGCTTCTGCTGTTAGGAATCGCTCCTTGAAAGACGAGCGAGAGCGTCCTTCCGGGTGCATTGCACTGAGTCGAGTGCTCGCTCGGGACTTTGCTCCCGGGGCCAAGGCAAGAGGGCGTGCTTGCCCGCAGAACTGAGAACACGCTGTTGGGCAGAGCTGCAACTGACCGCCGGAGTTCAGCTCTCGCCGGACGGCAGAAGGCGAAGAACGAAGCCGCTTGCGAGCGGCGCAGTGCAGCGAAGAGCTCTCCGAATTCGCCGCTAGCTCCACGGTCCTTCTCAGCTGCGAGTAGCAGCGCTCGCAGTACACGGAGCTTCGCAAGGCCCGAAGACCCGGAGGGAAGTTTCGCACACGAAAATGTGCCAGGACAGAGACGTGTTCTACGTTGTCCCTTCTCGTCATGCAGTTTGTGCCTCTGCTGCTTCTCCTGTTAGGAATCGCTCCTTGAAAGGCGAGCGAGAGCGTCCTTCCGGGTGCATTGCACTGAGTCGAGTGCTCGCTCGGGACTTTGCTCTCGGGGCCAAGGCAAGAGGGCGTGCTTGCCCGCAGAACTGAGAACACGCTGTTGGGCAGAGCTGCAACTGACCGCTGGAGTTCAGCTCTCGCCGGACGGCAGAAGGCGAAGAACGAAGCCGCTTGCGAGCGGCGCAGTGCAGCGAAGAGCTCTCCGAATTCGCCGCTAGCTCCACGGTCCTTCTCAGCTGCGAGTAGCAGCGCTCGCAGTACACGGAGCTTCGCAAGGCCCGAAGACCCGGAGGGAAGTATCGCACACGAAAATGTGCCAGGACAGAGACGTGTTCTACGTTGTCCCTTCTCGTCATGCAGTTTGTGCCTCTGCTGCTTCTGCTGTTAGGAATCGCTCCTTGAAAGGCGAGCGAGAGCGTCCTTCCGGGTGCATTGCACTGAGTCGAATGCTCGCTCGGGACTTTGCTCTCGGGGCCAAGGCAAGAGGGCGTGCTTGCCCGCAGAACTGAGAACACGCTGTTGGGCAGAGCTGCAACTGACCGCTGGAGTTCAGCTCTCGCCGGACGGCAGAAGGCGAAGAACGAAGCCGCTTGCGAGCGGCGCAGTGCAGCGAAGAGCTCTCCGAATTCGCCGCTAGCTCCACGGTCCTTCTCAGCTGCGAGTAGCAGCGCTCGCAGTACACGGAGCTTCGCAAGGCCCGAAGACCCGGAGGGAAGTATCGCACACGAAAATGTGCCAGGACAGAGACGTGTTCTACGTTGTCCCTTCTCGTCATGCAGTTTGTGCCTCTGCTGCTTCTGCTGTTAGGAATCGCTCCTTGAAAGACGAGCGAGAGCGTCCTTCCGGGTGCATTGCACTGAGTCGAGTGCTCGCTCGGGGCTTTGCTCTCGGGGCCAAGGCAAGAGGGCGTGCTTGCCCGCAGAACTGAGAACACGCTGTTGGGCAGAGCTGCAACTGACCGCTGGAGTTCAGCTCTCGCCGGACGGCAGAAGGCGAAGAACGAAGCCGCTTGCGAGCGGCGCAGTGCAGCGAAGAGCTCTCCGAATTCGCCGCTAGCTCCACGGTCCTTCTCAGCTGCGAGTAGCAGCGCTCGCAGTACACGGAGCTTCGCAAGGCCCGAAGACCCGGAGGGAAGTATCGCACACGAAAATGTGCCAGGACAGAGACGTGTTCTACGTTGTCCCTTCTCGTCATGCAGTTTGTGCCTCTGCTGCTTCTGCTGTAGGAATCGCTCCTTGAAAGGCGAGCGAGAGCGTCCTTCCGGGTGCATTGCACTGAGTCGAATGCTCGCTCGGGGCTTTGCTCTCGGGGCCAAGGCAAGAGGGCGTGCTTGCCCGCAGAACTGAGAACACGCTGTTGGGCAGAGCTGCAACTGACCGCTGGAGTTCAGCTCTCGCCGGACGGCAGAAGGCGAAGAACGAAGCCGCTTGCGAGCGGCGCAGTGCAGCGAAGAGCTCTCCGAATTCGCCGCTAGCTCCACGGTCCTTCTCAGCTGCGAGTAGCAGCGCTCGCAGTACACGGAGCTTCGCAAGGCCCGAAGACCCGGAGGGAAGTATCGCACACGAAAATGTGCCAGGACAGAGACGTGTTCTACGTTGTCCCTTCTCGTCATGCAGTTTGTGCCTCTGCTGCTTCTGCTGTTAGGAATCGCTCCTTGAAAGACGAGCGAGAGCGTCCTTCCGTGTGCATTGCACTGAGTCGAGTGCTCGCTCGGGACTTTGCTCTCGGGGCCAAGGCAAGAGGGCGTGCTTGCCCGCAGAACTGAGAACACGCTGTTGGGCAGAGCTGCAACTGACCGCTGGAGTTCAGCTCTCGCCGGACGGCAGAAGGCGAAGAACGAAGCCGCTTGCGAGCGGCGCAGTGCAGCGAAGAGCTCTCCGAATTCGCCGCTAGCTCCACGGTCCTTCTCAGCTGCGAGTAGCAGCGCTCGCAGTACACAGAGCTTCGCAAGGCCCGAAGACCCGGAGGGAAGTATCGCACACGAAAATGTGCCAGGACAGAGACGTGTTCTACGTTGTCCCTTCTCGTCATGCAGTTTGTGCCTCTGCTGCTTCTGCTGTTAGGAATCGCTCCTTGAAAGGCGAGCGAGAGCGTCCTTCCGTGTGCATTGCACTGAGTCGAGTGCTCGCTCGGGACTTTGCTCTCGGGGCCAAGGCAAGAGGGCGTGCTTGCCCGCAGAACTGAGAACACGCTGTTGGGCAGAGCTGCAACTGACCGCTGGAGTTCAGCTCTCGCCGGACGGCAGAAGGCGAAGAACGAAGCCGCTTGCGAGCGGCGCAGTGCAGCGAAGAGCTCTCCGAATTCGCCGCTAGCTCCACGGTCCTTCTCAGCTGCGAGTAGCAGCGCTCGCAGTACACAGAGCTTCGCAAGGCCCGAAGACCCGGAGGGAAGTATCGCACACGAAAATGTGCCAGGACAGAGACGTGTTCTACGTTGTCCCTTCTCGTCATGCAGTTTGTGCCTCTGCTGCTTCTGCTGTTAGGAATCGCTCTTGAAAGGCGAGCGAGAGCGTCCTTCCGGGTGCATTGCACTGAGTCGAGTGCTCGCTCGGGACTTTGCTCTCGGGGCCAAGGCAAGAGGGCGTGCTTGCCCGCAGAACTGAGAACACGCTGTTGGGCAGAGCTGCAACTGACCGCTGGAGTTCAGCTCTCGCCGGACGGCAGAAGGCGAAGAACGAAGCCGCTTGCGAGCGGCGCAGTGCAGCGAAGAGCTCTCCGAATTCGCCGCTAGCTCCACGGTCCTTCTCAGCTGCGAGTAGCAGCGCTCGCAGTACACAGGGCTTCGCAAGGCCCGAAGACCCGGAGGGAAGTTTCGCACACGAAAATGTGCCAGGACAGAGACGTGTTCTACGTTGTCCCTTCTCGTCATGCAGTTTGTGCCTCTGCTGCTACTGCTGTTAGGAATCGCTCCTTGAAAGGCGAGCGAGAGCGTCCTTCCGGGTGCATTGCACTGAGTCGAGTGCTCGCTCGGGACTTTGCTCTCGGGGCCAAGGCAAGAGGGCGTGCTTGCCCGCAGAACTGAGAACACGCTGTTGGGCAGAGCTGCAACTGACCGCTGGAGTTCAGCTCTCGCCGGACGGCAGAAGGCGAAGAACGAAGCCGCTTGCGAGCGGCGCAGTGCAGCGAAGAGCTCTCCGAATTCGCCGCTAGCTCCACGGTCCTTCTCAGCTGCGAGTAGCAGCGCTCGCAGTACACAGAGCTTCGCAAGGCCCGAAGACCGGAGGGAAGTATCGCACACGAAAATGTGCCAGGACAGAGACGTGTTCTACGTTGTCCCTTCTCGTCATGCAGTTTGTGCCTCTGCTGCTTCTGCTGTTAGGAATCGCTCCTTGAAAGGCGAGCGAGAGCGTCCTTCCGGGTGCATTGCACTGAGTCGAGTGCTCGCTCGGGACTTTGCTCTCGGGGCCAAGGCAAGAGGGCGTGCTTGCCCGCAGAACTGAGAACACGCTGTTGGGCAGAGCTGCAACTGACCGCTGGAGTTCAGCTCTCGCCGGACGGCAGAAGGCGAAGAACGAAGCCGCTTGCGAGCGGCGCAGTGCAGCGAAGAGCTCTCCGAATTCGCCGCTAGCTCCACGGTCCTTCTCAGCTGCGAGTAGCAGCGCTCGCAGTACACAGGGCTTCGCAAGGCCCGAAGACCCGGAGGGAAGTTTCGCACACGAAAATGTGCCAGGACAGAGACGTGTTCTACGTTGTCCCTTCTCGTCATGCAGTTTGTGCCTCTGCTGCTACTGCTGTTAGGAATCGCTCCTTGAAAGGCGAGCGAGAGCGTCCTTCCGGGTGCATTGCACTGAGTCGAGTGCTCGCTCGGGACTTTGCTCTCGGGGCCAAGGCAAGAGGGCGTGCTTGCCCGCAGAACTGAGAACACGCTGTTGGGCAGAGCTGCAACTGACCGCTGGAGTTCAGCTCTCGCCGGACGGCAGAAGGCGAAGAACGAAGCCGCTTGCGAGCGGCGCAGTGCAGCGAAGAGCTCTCCGAATTCGCCGCTAGCTCCACGGTCCTTCTCAGCTGCGAGTAGCAGCGCTCGCAGTACACAGAGCTTCGCAAGGCCGAAGACCCGGAGGGAAGTATCGCACACGAAAATGTGCCAGGACAGAGACGTGTTCTACGTTGTCCCTTCTCGTCATGCAGTTTGTGCCTCTGCTGCTTCTGCTGTTAGGAATCGCTCCTTGAAAGGCGAGCGAGAGCGTCCTTCCGGGTGCATTGCACTGAGTCGAGTGCTCGCTCGGGACTTTGCTCTCGGGGCCAAGGCAAGAGGGCGTGCTTGCCCGCAGAACTGAGAACACCGCTGTTGGGCAGAGCTGCAACTGACCGCTGGAGTTCAGCTCTCGCCGGACGGCAGAAGGCGAAGAACGAAGCCGCTTGCGAGCGGCGCAGTGCAGCGAAGAGCTCTCCGAATTCGCCGCTAGCTCCACGGTCCTTCTCAGCTGCGAGTAGCAGCGCTCGCAGTACACAGAGCTTCGCAAGGCCCGAAGACCCGGAGGGAAGTATCGCACACGAAAATGTGCCAGGACAGAGACGTGTTCTACGTTGTCCCTTCTCGTCATGCAGTTTGTGCCTCTGCTGCTTCTGCTGTTAGGAATCGCTCCTTGAAAGGCGAGCGAGAGCGTCCTTCGGGTGCATTGCACTGAGTCGAGTGCTCGCTCGGGACTTTGCTCTCGGGGCCAAGGCAAGAGGGCGTGCTTGCCCGCAGAACTGAGAACACGCTGTTGGGCAGAGCTGCAACTGACCGCTGGAGTTCAGCTCTCGCCGGACGGCAGAAGGCGAAGAACGAAGCCGCTTGCGAGCGGCGCAGTGCAGCGAAGAGCTCTCCGAATTCGCCGCTAGCTCCACGGTCCTTCTCAGCTGCGAGTAGCAGCGCTCGCAGTACACAGAGCTTCGCAAGGCCCGAAGACCCGGAGGGAAGTTTCGCACAGGAAAATGTGCCAGGACAGAGACGTGTTCTACGTTGTCCCTTCTCGTCATGCAGTTTGTGCCTCTGCTGCTACTGCTGTTAGGAATCGCTCCTTGAAAGGCGAGCGAGAGCGTCCTTCCGGGTGCATTGCACTGAGTCGAGTGCTCGCTCGGGACTTTGCTCTCGGGGCCAAGGCAAGAGGGCGTGCTTGCCCGCAGAACTGAGAACACGCTGTTGGGCAGAGCTGCAACTGACCGCTGGAGTTCAGCTCTCGCCGGACGGCAGAAGGCGAAGAACGAAGCCGCTTGCGAGCGGCGCAGTGCAGCGAAGAGCTCTCCGAATTCGCCGCTAGCTCCACGGTCCTTCTCAGCTGCGAGTAGCAGCGCTCGCAGTACACAGAGCTTCGCAAGGCCCGAAGACCCGGAGGGAAGTTTCGCACACGAAAATGTGCCAGGACAGAGACGTGTTCTACGTTGTCCCTTCTCGTCATGCAGTTTGTGCCTCTGCTGCTACTGCTGTTAGGAATCGCTCCTTGAAAGGCGAGCGAGAGCGTCCTTCCGGGTGCATTGCACTGAGTCGAGTGCTCGCTCGGGACTTTGCTCTCGGGGCCAAGGCAAGAGGGCGTGCTTGCCCGCAGAACTGAGAACACGCTGTTGGGCAGAGCTGCAACTGACCGCTGGAGTTCAGCTGTCGCCGGACGGCAGAAGGCGAAGAACGAAGCCGCTTGCGAGCGGCGCAGTGCAGCGAAGAGCTCTCCGAATTCGCCGCTAGCTCCACGGTCCTTCTCAGCTGCGAGTAGCAGCGCTCGCAGTACACAGAGCTTCGCAAGGCCCGAAGACCCGGAGGGAAGTATCGCACACACAAATGTGCCAGGACAGAGACGTGTTCTACGTTGTCCCTTCTCGTCATACAGTTTGTGCCTCTGCTGCTTCTGCTGTTAGGAATCGCTCCTTGAAAGACGAGCGAGAGCGTCCTTCCGGGTGCATTGCACTGAGTCGAGTGCTCGCTCGGGACTTTGCTCCGGGGCCAAGGCAAGAGGGCGTGCTTGCCCGCAGAACTGAGAACACGCTGTTGGGCAGAGCTGCAACTGACCGCTGGAGTTCAGCTCTCGCCGGACCGGCAGAAGGCGAAGAACGAAGCCGCTTGCGAGCGGCGCAGTGCAGCGAAGAGCTCTCCGAATTCGCCGCTAGCTCCACGGTCCTTCTCAGCTGCGAGTAGCAGCGCTCGCAGTACACAGAGCTTCGTAAGGCCCGAAGACCCGGAGGGAAGTATCGCACACGAAAATGTGCCAGGACAGAGACGTGTTCTACGTTGTCCCTTCTCGTCATGCAGTTTGTGCCTCTGCTGCTTCTGCTGTTAGGAATCGCTCCTTGAAAGGCGAGCGAGAGCGTCCTTCGGGTGCATTGCACTGAGTCGAGTGCTCGCTCGGGACTTTGCTCTCGGGGCCAAGGCAAGAGGGCGTGCTTGCCCGCAGAACTGAGAACACGCTGTTGGGCAGAGCTGCAACTGACCGCTGGAGTTCAGCTCTCGCCGGACGGCAGAAGGCGAAGAACGAAGCCGCTTGCGAGCGGCGCAGTGCAGCGAAGAGCTCTCCGAATTCGCCGCTAGCTCCACGGTCCTTCTCAGCTGCGAGTAGCAGCGCTCGCAGTACACAGGGCTTCGCAAGGCCCGAAGACCCGGAGGGAAGTATCGCACACGAAAATGTGCCAGGACAGAGACGTGTTCTACGTTGTCCCTTCTCGTCATGCAGTTTGTGCCTCTGCTGCTTCTGCTGTTAGGAATCGCTCCTTGAAAGGCGAGCGAGAGCGTCCTTCCGGGTGCATTGCACTGAGTCGAGTGCTCGCTCGGGACTTTGCTCTCGGGGCCAAGGCAAGAGGGCGTGCTTGCCCTCAGAACTGAGAACACGCTGTTGGGCAGAGCTGCAACTGACCGCTGGAGTTCAGCTCTCGCCGGACGGCAGAAGGCGAAGAACGAAGCCGCTTGCGAGCGGCGCAGTGCAGCGAAGAGCTCTCCGAATTCGCCGCTAGCTCCACGGTCCTTCTCAGCTGCGAGTAGCAGCGCTCGCAGTACACAGGGCTTCGCAAGGCCCGAAGACCCGGAGGGAAGTATCGCACACGAAAATGTGCCAGGACAGAGACGTGTTCTACGTTGTCCCTTCTCGTCATGCAGTTTGTGCCTCTGCTGCTTCTGCTGTTAGGAATCGCTCCTTGAAAGGCGAGCGAGAGCGTCCTTCCGGGTGCATTGCACTGAGTCGAGTGCTCGCTCGGGACTTTGCTCTCGGGGCCAAGGCAAGAGGGCGTGCTTGCCCGCAGAACTGAGAACACGCTGTTGGGCAGAGCTGCAACTGACCGCTGGAGTTCAGCTCTCGCCGGACGGCAGAAGGCGAAGAACGAAGCCGCTTGCGAGCGGCGCAGTGCAGCGAAGAGCTCTCCGAATTCGCCGCTAGCTCCACGGTCCTTCTCAGCTGCGAGTAGCAGCGCTCGCAGTACACAGAGCTTCGCAAGGCCCGAAGACCCGGAGGGAAGTTTCGCACAGGAAAATGTGCCAGGACAGAGACGTGTTCTACGTTGTCCCTTCTCGTCATGCAGTTTGTGCCTCTGCTGCTACTGCTGTTAGGAATCGCTCCTTGAAAGGCGAGCGAGAGCGTCCTTCCGGGTGCATTGCACTGAGTCGAGTGCTCGCTCGGGACTTTGCTCTCGGGGCCAAGGCAAGAGGGCGTGCTTGCCCGCAGAACTGAGAACACGCTGTTGGGCAGAGCTGCAACTGACCGCGGAGTTCAGCTCTCGCCGGACGGCAGAAGGCGAAGAACGAAGCCGCTTGCGAGCGGCGCAGTGCAAGGAAGAGCTCTCCGAATTCGCCGCTAGCTCCACGGTCCTTCTCAGCTGCGAGTAGCAGCGCTCGCAGTACACAGAGCTTCGCAAGGCCCGAAGACCCGGAGGGAAGTATCGCACACGAAAATGTGCCAGGACAGAGACGTGTTCTACGTTGTCCCTTCTCGTCATGCAGTTTGTGCCTCTGCTGCTTCTGCTGTTAGGAATCGCTCCTTGAAAGGCGAGCGAGAGCGTCCTTCCGGGTGCATTGCACTGAGTCGAGTGCTCGCTCGGGACTTTGCTCTCGGGGCCAAGGCAAGAGGGCGTGCTTGCCCGCAGAACTGAGAACACGCTGTTGGGCAGAGCTGCAACTGACCGCCGGAGTTCAGCTCTCGCCGGACGGCAGAAGGCGAAGAACGAAGCCGCTTGCGAGCGGCGCAGTGCAGCGAAGAGCTCTCCGAATTCGCCGCTAGCTCCACGGTCCTTCTCAGCTGCGAGTAGCAGCGCTCGCAGTAGACAGAGCTTCGCAAGGCCCGAAGACCCGGAGGGAAGTATCGCACACGAAAATGTGCCAGGACAGAGACGTGTTCTACGTTGTCCCTTCTCGTCATGCAGTTTGTGCCTCTGCTGCTTCTGCTGTTAGGAATCGCTCCTTGAAAGACGAGCGAGAGCGTCCTTCCGGGTGCATTGCACTGAGTCGAGTGCTCGCTCGGGGCTTTGCTCTCGGGGCCAAGGCAAGAGGGCGTGCTTGCCCGCAGAACTGAGAACACGCTGTTGGGCAGAGCTGCAACTGACCGCTGGAGTTCAGCTCTCGCCGGACGGCAGAAGGCGAAGAACGAAGCCGCTTGCGAGCGGCGCAGTGCAGCGAAGAGCTCTCCGAATTCGCCGCTAGCTCCACGGTCCTTCTCAGCTGCGAGTAGCAGCGCTCGCAGTACACAGAGCTTCGCAATCCCGAAGACCCGGAGGGAAGTATCGCACACGAAAATGTGCCAGGACAGAGACGTGTTCTACGTTGTCCCTTCTCGTCATGCAGTTTGTGCCTCTGCTGCTTCTGCTGTTAGGAATCGCTCCTTGAAAGACGAGCGAGAGCGTCCTTCCGGGTGCATTGCACTGAGTCGAGTGCTCGCTCGGGGCTTTGCTCTCGGGGCCAAGGCAAGAGGGCGTGCTTGCCCGCAGAACTGAGAACACGCTGTTGGGCAGAGCTGCAACTGACCGCTGGAGTTCAGCTCTCGCCGGACGGCAGAAGGCGAAGAACGAAGCCGCTTGCGAGCGGCGCAGTGCAGCGAAGAGCTCTCCGAATTCGCCGCTAGCTCCACGGTCCTTCTCAGCTGCGAGTAGCAGCGCTCGCAGTACACAGAGCTTCGTAAGGCCCGAAGACCCGGAGGGAAGTATCGCACACGAAAATGTGCCAGGACAGAGACGTGTTCTACGTTGTCCCTTCTCGTCATGCAGTTTGTGCCTCTGCTGCTTCTGCTGTTAGGAATCGCTCCTTGAAAGGCGAGCGAGAGCGTCCTTCCGGGTGCATTGCACTGAGTCGAGTGCTCGCTCGGGACTTTGCTCTCGGGGCCAAGGCAAGAGGGCGTGCTTGCCCGCAGAACTGAGAACACGCTGTTGGGCAGAGCTGCAACTGACCGCTGGAGTTCAGCTCTCGCCGGACGGCAGAAGGCGAAGAACGAAGCCGCTTGCGAGCGGCGCAGTGCAGCGAAGAGCTCTCCGAATTCGCCGCTAGCTCCACGGTCCTTCTCAGCTGCGAGTAGCAGCGCTCGCAGTACACAGAGCTTCGCAAGGCCCGAAGACCCGGAGGGAAGTATCGCACACGAAAATGTGCCAGGACAGAGACGTGTTCTACGTTGTCCCTTCTCGTCATGCAGTTTGTGCCTCTGCTGCTTCTGCTGTTAGGAATCGCTCCTTGAAAGGCGAGCGAGAGCGTCCTTCCGGGTGCATTGCACTGAGTCGAGTGCTCGCTCGGGACTTTGCTCTCGGGGCCAAGGCAAGAGGGCGTGCTTGCCCGCAGAACTGAGAACACGCTGTTGGGCAGAGCTGCAACTGACCGCTGGAGTTCAGCTCTCGCCGGACGGCAGAAGGCGAAGAACGAAGCCGCTTGCGAGCGGCGCAGTGCAGCGAAGAGCTCTCCGAATTCGCCGCTAGCTCCACGGTCCTTCTCAGCTGCGAGTAGCAGCGCTCGCAGTACACAGAGCTTCGCAAGGCCCGAAGACCCGGAGGGAAGTATCGCACACGAAAATGTGCCAGGACAGAGACGTGTTCTACGTTGTCCCTTCTCGTCATGCAGTTTGTGCCTCTGCTGCTTCTGCTGTTAGGAATCGCTCCTTGAAAGGCGAGCGAGAGCGTCCTTCCGGGTGCATTGCACTGAGTCGAGTGCTCGCTCGGGACTTTGCTCTCGGGGCCAAGGCAAGAGGGCGTGCTTGCCCGCAGAACTGAGAACACGCTGTTGGGCAGAGCTGCAACTGACCGCTGGAGTTCAGCTCTCGCCGGACGGCAGAAGGCGAAGAACGAAGCCGCTTGCGAGCGGCGCAGTGCAGCGAAGAGCTCTCCGAATTCGCCGCTAGCTCCACGGTCCTTCTCAGCTGCGAGTAGCAGCGCTCGCAGTACACAGAGCTTCGCAAGGCCCGAAGACCCGGAGGGAAGTTTCGCACAGGAAAATGTGCCAGGACAGAGACGTGTTCTACGTTGTCCCTTCTCGTCATGCAGTTTGTGCCTCTGCTGCTACTGCTGTTAGGAATCGCTCCTTGAAAGGCGAGCGAGAGCGTCCTTCCGGGTGCATTGCACTGAGTCGAGTGCTCGCTCGGGACTTTGCTCTCGGGGCCAAGGCAAGAGGGCGTGCTTGCCCGCAGAACTGAGAACACGCTGTTGGGCAGAGCTGCAACTGACCGCTGGAGTTCAGCTCTCGCCGGACGGCAGAAGGCGAAGAACGAAGCCGCTTGCGAGCGGCGCAGTGCAAGGAAGAGCTCTCCGAATTCGCCGCTAGCTCCACGGTCCTTCTCAGCTGCGAGTAGCAGCGCTCGCAGTACACAGAGCTTCGCAAGGCCCGAAGACCCGGAGGGAAGTATCGCACACGAAAATGTGCCAGGACAGAGACGTGTTCTACGTTGTCCCTTCTCGTCATGCAGTTTGTGCCTCTGCTGCTTCTGCTGTTAGGAATCGCTCCTTGAAAGACGAGCGAGAGCGTCCTTCCGGGTGCATTGCACTGAGTCGAGTGCTCGCTCGGGACTTTGCTCTCGGGGCCAAGGCAAGAGGGCGTGCTTGCCCGCAGAACTGAGAACACGCTGTTGGGCAGAGCTGCAACTGACCGCTGGAGTTCAGCTCTCGCCGGACGGCAGAAGGCGAAGAACGAAGCCGCTTGCGAGCGGCGCAGTGCAGCGAAGAGCTCTCCGAATTCGCCGCTAGCTCCACGGTCCTTCTCAGCTGCGAGTAGCAGCGCTCGCAGTACACAGAGCTTCGTAAGGCCCGAAGACCCGGAGGGAAGTATCGCACACGAAAATGTGCCAGGACAGAGACGTGTTCTACGTTGTCCCTTCTCGTCATGCAGTTTGTGCCTCTGCTGCTTCTCCTGTTAGGAATCGCTCCTTGAAAGGCGAGCGAGAGCGTCCTTCCGGGTGCATTGCACTGAGTCGAGTGCTCGCTCGGGACTTTGCTCTCGGGGCCAAGGTAAGATGGCGTGCTTGCCCGCAGAACTGAGAACACGCTGTTGGGCAGAGCTGCAACTGACCGCTGGAGTTCAGCTCTCGCCGGACGGCAGAAGGCGAAGAACGAAGCCGCTTGCGAGCGGCGCAGTGCAGCGAAGAGCTCTCCGAATTCGCCGCTAGCTCCACGGTCCTACTCAGCTGCGAGTAGCAGCGCTCGCAGTACACAGGGCTTCGCAAGGCCCGAAGACCCGGAGGGAAGTTTCGCACACGAAAATGTGCCAGGACAGAGACGTGTTCTACGTTGTCCCTTCTCGTCATGCAGTTTGTGCCTCTGCTGCTTCTGCTGTTAGGAATCGCTCCTTGAAAGGCGAGCGAGAGCGTCCTTCCGGGTGCATTGCACTGAGTCGAGTGCTCGCTCGGGACTTTGCTCTCGGGGCCAAGGCAAGAGGGCGTGCTTGCCCGCAGAACTGAGAACACGCTGTTGGGCAGAGCTGCAACTGACCGCTGGAGTTCAGCTCTCGCCGGACGGCAGAAGGCGAAGAACGAAGCCGCTTGCGAGCGGCGCAGTGCAAGGAAGAGCTCTCCGAATTCGCCGCTAGCTCCACGGTCCTTCTCAGCTGCGAGTAGCAGCGCTCGCAGTACACAGAGCTTCGCAAGGCCCGAAGACCCGGAGGGAAGTATCGCACACGAAAATGTGCCAGGACAGAGACGTGTTCTACGTTGTCCCTTCTCGTCATGCAGTTTGTGCCTCTGCTGCTTCTGCTGTTAGGAATCGCTCCTTGAAAGACGAGCGAGAGCGTCCTTCCGGGTGCATTGCACTGAGTCGAGTGCTCGCTCGGGGCTTTGCTCTCGGGGCCAAGGCAAGAGGGCGTGCTTGCCCGCAGAACTGAGAACACGCTGTTGGGCAGAGCTGCAACTGACCGCTGGAGTTCAGCTCTCGCCGGACGGCAGAAGGCGAAGAACGAAGCCGCTTGCGAGCGGCGCAGTGCAGCGAAGAGCTCTCCGAATTCGCCGCTAGCTCCACGGTCCTTCTCAGCTGCGAGTAGCAGCGCTCGCAGTACACAGAGCTTCGCAAGGCCCGAAGACCCGGAGGGAAGTATCGCACACGAAAATGTGCCAGGACAGAGACGTGTTCTACGTTGTCCCTTCTCGTCATGCAGTTTGTGCCTCTGCTGCTTCTGCTGTTAGGAATCGCTCCTTGAAAGACGAGCGAGAGCGTCCTTCCGGGTGCATTGCACTGAGTCGAGTGCTCGCTCGGGGCTTTGCTCTCGGGGCCAAGGCAAGAGGGCGTGCTTGCCCGCAGAACTGAGAACACGCTGTTGGGCAGAGCTGCAACTGACCGCTGGAGTTCAGCTCTCGCCGGACGGCAGAAGGCGAAGAACGAAGCCGCTTGCGAGCGGCGCAGTGCAGCGAAGAGCTCTCCGAATTCGCCGCTAGCTCCACGGTCCTTCTCAGCTGCGAGTAGCAGCGCTCGCAGTACACAGAGCTTCGCAAGGCCCGAAGACCCGGAGGGAAGTATCGCACACGAAAATGTGCCAGGACAGAGACGTGTTCTACGTTGTCCCTTCTCGTCATGCAGTTTGTGCCTCTGCTGCTTCTGCTGTTAGGAATCGCTCCTTGAAAGGCGAGCGAGAGCGTCCTTCCGGGTGCATTGCACTGAGTCGAGTGCTCGCTCGGGACTTTGCTCTCGGGGCCAAGGCAAGAGGGCGTGCTTGCCCGCAGAACTGAGAACACGCTGTTGGGCAGAGCTGCAACTGACCGCTGGAGTTCAGCTCTCGCCGGACGGCAGAAGGCGAAGAACGAAGCCGCTTGCGAGCGGCGCAGTGCAGCGAAGAGCTCTCCGAATTCGCCGCTAGCTCCACGGTCCTTCTCAGCTGCGAGTAGCAGCGCTCGCAGTACACAGAGCTTCGCAAGGCCCGAAGACCCGGAGGGAAGTATCGCACACGAAAATGTGCCAGGACAGAGACGTGTTCTACGTTGTCCCTTCTCGTCATGCAGTTTGTGCCTCTGCTGCTTCTGCTGTTAGGAATCGCTCCTTGAAAGGCGAGCGAGAGCGTCCTTCCGGGTGCATTGCACTGAGTCGAGTGCTCGCTCGGGACTTTGCTCTCGGGGCCAAGGCAAGAGGGCGTGCTTGCCCGCAGAACTGAGAACACGCTGTTGGGCAGAGCTGCAACTGACCGCTGGAGTTCAGCTCTCGCCGGACGGCAGAAGGCGAAGAACGAAGCCGCTTGCGAGCGGCGCAGTGCAGCGAAGAGCTCTCCGAATTCGCCGCTAGCTCCACGGTCCTTCTCAGCTGCGAGTAGCAGCGCTCGCAGTAGACAGAGCTTCGCAAGGCCCGAAGACCCGGAGGGAAGTATCGCACACGAAAATGTGCCAGGACAGAGACGTGTTCTACGTTGTCCCTTCTCGTCATGCAGTTTGTGCCTCTGCTGCTTCTGCTGTTAGGAATCGCTCCTTGAAAGGCGAGCGAGAGCGTCCTTCCGGGTGCATTGCACTGAGTCGAGTGCTCGCTCGGGACTTTGCTCTCGGGGCCAAGGCAAGAGGGCGTGCTTGCCCGCAGAACTGAGAACACGCTGTTGGGCAGAGCTGCAACTGACCGCTGGAGTTCAGCTCTCGCCGGACGGCAGAAGGCGAAGAACGAAGCCGCTTGCGAGCGGCGCAGTGCAGCGAAGAGCTCTCCGAATTCGCCGCTAGCTCCACGGTCCTTCTCAGCTGCGAGTAGCAGCGCTCGCAGTACACAGAGCTTCGCAAGGCCCGAAGACCCGGAGGGAAGTTTCGCACAGGAAAATGTGCCAGGACAGAGACGTGTTCTACGTTGTCCCTTCTCGTCATGCAGTTTGTGCCTCTGCTGCTACTGCTGTTAGGAATCGCTCCTTGAAAGGCGAGCGAGAGCGTCCTTCCGGGTGCATTGCACTGAGTCGAGTGCTCGCTCGGGACTTTGCTCTCGGGGCCAAGGCAAGAGGGCGTGCTTGCCCGCAGAACTGAGAACACGCTGTTGGGCAGAGCTGCAACTGACCGCTGGAGTTCAGCTCTCGCCGGACGGCAGAAGGCGAAGAACGAAGCCGCTTGCGAGCGGCGCAGTGCAGCGAAGAGCTCTCCGAATTCGCCGCTAGCTCCACGGTCCTTCTCAGCTGCGAGTAGCAGCGCTCGCAGTACACAGAGCTTCGCAAGGCCCGAAGACCCGGAGGGAAGTTTCGCACACGAAAATGTGCCAGGACAGAGACGTGTTCTACGTTGTCCCTTCTCGTCATGCAGTTTGTGCCTCTGCTGCTACTGCTGTTAGGAATCGCTCCTTGAAAGGCGAGCGAGAGCGTCCTTCCGGGTGCATTGCACTGAGTCGAGTGCTCGCTCGGGACTTTGCTCTCGGGGCCAAGGCAAGAGGGCGTGCTTGCCCGCAGAACTGAGAACACGCTGTTGGGCAGAGCTGCAACTGACCGCTGGAGTTCAGCTCTCGCCGGACGGCAGAAGGCGAAGAACGAAGCCGCTTGCGAGCGGCGCAGTGCAGCGAAGAGCTCTCCGAATTCGCCGCTAGCTCCACGGTCCTTCTCAGCTGCGAGTAGCAGCGCTCGCAGTACACAGAGCTTCGCAAGGCCCGAAGACCCGGAGGGAAGTTTCGCACACGAAAATGTGCCAGGACAGAGACGTGTTCTACGTTGTCCCTTCTCGTCATGCAGTTTGTGCCTCTGCTGCTACTGCTGTTAGGAATCGCTCCTTGAAAGGCGAGCGAGAGCGTCCTTCCGGGTGCATTGCACTGAGTCGAGTGCTCGCTCGGGACTTTGCTCTCGGGGCCAAGGCAAGAGGGCGTGCTTGCCCGCAGAACTGAGAACACGCTGTTGGGCAGAGCTGCAACTGACCGCTGGAGTTCAGCTCTCGCCGGACGGCAGAAGGCGAAGAACGAAGCCGCTTGCGAGCGGCGCAGTGCAGCGAAGAGCTCTCCGAATTCGCCGCTAGCTCCACGGTCCTTCTCAGCTGCGAGTAGCAGCGCTCGCAGTACACAGAGCTTCGCAAGGCCCGAAGACCCGGAGGGAAGTATCGCACACGAAAATGTGCCAGGACAGAGACGTGTTCTACGTTGTCCCTTCTCGTCATGCAGTTTGTGCCTCTGCTGCTTCTGCTGTTAGGAATCGCTCCTTGAAAGACGAGCGAGAGCGTCCTTCCGGGTGCATTGCACTGAGTCGAGTGCTCGCTCGGGGCTTTGCTCTCGGGGCCAAGGCAAGAGGGCGTGCTTGCCCGCAGAACTGAGAACACGCTGTTGGGCAGAGCTGCAACTGACCGCTGGAGTTCAGCTCTCGCCGGACGGCAGAAGGCGAAGAACGAAGCCGCTTGCGAGCGGCGCAGTGCAGCGAAGAGCTCTCCGAATTCGCCGCTAGCTCCACGGTCCTTCTCAGCTGCGAGTAGCAGCGCTCGCAGTACACAGAGCTTCGCAAGGCCCGAAGACCCGGAGGGAAGTATCGCACACGAAAATGTGCCAGGACAGAGACGTGTTCTACGTTGTCCCTTCTCGTCATGCAGTTTGTGCCTCTGCTGCTTCTGCTGTTAGGAATCGCTCCTTGAAAGGCGAGCGAGAGCGTCCTTCCGGGTGCATTGCACTGAGTCGAGTGCTCGCTCGGGGCTTTGCTCTCGGGGCCAAGGCAAGAGGGCGTGCTTGCCCTCAGAACTGAGAACACGCTGTTGGGCAGAGCTGCAACTGACCGCTGGAGTTCAGCTCTCGCCGGACGGCAGAAGGCGAAGAACGAAGCCGCTTGCGAGCGGCGCAGTGCAGCGAAGAGCTCTCCGAATTCGCCGCTAGCTCCACGGTCCTTCTCAGCTGCGAGTAGCAGCGCTCGCAGTACACAGGGCTTCGCAAGGCCCGAAGACCCGGAGGGAAGTATCGCACACGAAAATGTGCCAGGACAGAGACGTGTTCTACGTTGTCCCTTCTCGTCATGCAGTTTGTGCCTCTGCTGCTTCTGCTGTTAGGAATCGCTCCTTGAAAGGCGAGCGAGAGCGTCCTTCCGGGTGCATTGCACTGAGTCGAGTGCTCGCTCGGGACTTTGCTCTCGGGGCCAAGGCAAGAGGGCGTGCTTGCCCTCAGAACTGAGAACACGCTGTTGGGCAGAGCTGCAACTGACCGCTGGAGTTCAGCTCTCGCCGGACGGCAGAAGGCGAAGAACGAAGCCGCTTGCGAGCGGCGCAGTGCAGCGAAGAGCTCTCCGAATTCGCCGCTAGCTCCACGGTCCTTCTCAGCTGCGAGTAGCAGCGCTCGCAGTACACAGGGCTTCGCAAGGCCCGAAGACCCGGAGGGAAGTATCGCACACGAAAATGTGCCAGGACAGAGACGTGTTCTACGTTGTCCCTTCTCGTCATGCAGTTTGTGCCTCTGCTGCTTCTGCTGTTAGGAATCGCTCCTTGAAAGGCGAGCGAGAGCGTCCTTCCGGGTGCATTGCACTGAGTCGAGTGCTCGCTCGGGACTTTGCACTCGGGGCCAAGGCAAGAGGGCGTGCTTGCCCTCAGAACTGAGAACACGCTGTTGGGCAGAGCTGCAACTGACCGCTGGAGTTCAGCTCTCGCCGGACGGCAGAAGGCGAAGAACGAAGCCGCTTGCGAGCGGCGCAGTGCAGCGAAGAGCTCTCCGAATTCGCCGCTAGCTCCACGGTCCTTCTCAGCTGCGAGTAGCAGCGCTCGCAGTACACAGGGCTTCGCAAGGCCCGAAGACCCGGAGGGAAGTATGGCACACGGAAATGTGCCAGGACAGAGACGTGTTCTACGTTGTCCCTTCTCGTCATGCAGTTTGTGCCTCTGCTGCTTCTGCTGTTAGGAATCGCTCCTTGAAAGGCGAGCGAGAGCGTCCTTCCGGGTGCATTGCACTGAGTCGAGTGCTCGCTCGGGACTTTGCACTCGGGGCCAAGGCAAGAGGGCGTGCTTGCCCGCAGAACTGAGAACACGCTGTTGGGCAGAGCTGCAACTGACCGCTGGAGTTCAGCTCTCGCCGGACGGCAGAAGGCGAAGAACGAAGCCGCTTGCGAGCGGCGCAGTGCAGCGAAGAGCTCTCCGAATTCGCCGCTAGCTCCATTCCTTCTCAGCTGCGAGTAGCAGCGCTCGCAGTACACAGAGCTTCGCAAGGCCCGAAGACCCGGAGGGAAGTTTCGCACACGAAAATGTGCCAGGGACAGAGACGTGTTCTACGTTGTCCCTTCTCGTCATGCAGTTTGTGCCTCTGCTGCTACTGCTGTTAGGAATCGCTCCTTGAAAGGCGAGCGGAGAGCGTCCTTCCGGGTGCATTGCACTGAGTCGAGTGCTCGCTCGGGACTTTGCTCTCGGGGCCAAGGCAAGAGGGCGTGCTTGCCCGCAGAACTGAGAACACGCTGTTGGGCAGAGCTGCAACTGACCGCTGGAGTTCAGCTCTCGCCGGACGGCAGAAGGCGAAGAACGAAGCCGCTTGCGAGCGGCGCAGTGCAGCGAAGAGCTCTCCGAATTCGCCGCTAGCTCCACGGTCCTTCTCAGCTGCGAGTAGCAGCGCTCGCAGTACACAGAGCTTCGCAAGGCCCGAAGACCCGGAGGGAAGTTTCGCACACGAAAATGTGCCAGGACAGAGACGTGTTCTACGTTGTCCCTTCTCGTCATGCAGTTTGTGCCTCTGCTGCTACTGCTGTTAGGAATCGCTCCTTGAAAGGCGAGCGAGAGCGTCCTTCCGGGTGCATTGCACTGAGTCGAGTGCTCGCTCGGGACTTTGCTCCCGGGGCCAAGGCAAGAGGGCGTGCTTGCCCGCAGAACTGAGAACACGCTGTTGGGCAGAGCTGCAACTGACCGCTGGAGTTCAGCTCTCGCCGGACGGCAGAAGGCGAAGAACGAAGCCGCTTGCGAGCGGCGCAGTGCAGCGAAGAGCTCTCCGAATTCGCCGCTAGCTCCACGGTCCTTCTCAGCTGCGAGTAGCAGCGCTCGCAGTACACAGAGCTTCGCAAGGCCCGAAGACCCGGAGGGAAGTATCGCACACACAAATGTGCCAGGACAGAGACGTGTTCTACGTTGTCCCTTCTCGTCATGCAGTTTGTGCCTCTGCTGCTTCTGCTGTTAGGAATCGCTCCTTGAAAGACGAGCGAGAGCGTCCTTCCGGGTGCATTGCACTGAGTCGAGTGCTCGCTCGGGACTTTGCTCCCGGGGCCAAGGCAAGAGGGCGTGCTTGCCCGCAGAACTGAGAACACGCTGTTGGGCAGAGCTGCAACTGACCGCTGGAGTTCAGCTCTCGCCGGACGGCAGAAGGCGAAGAACGAAGCCGCTTGCGAGCGGCGCAGTGCAGCGAAGAGCTCTCCGAATTCGCCGCTAGCTCCACGGTCCTTCTCAGCTGCGAGTAGCAGCGCTCGCAGTACACAGAGCTTCGTAAGGCCCGAAGACCCGGAGGGAAGTATCGCACACGAAAATGTGCCAGGACAGAGACGTGTTCTACGTTGTCCCTTCTCGTCATGCAGTTTGTGCCTCTGCTGCTTCTGCTGTTAGGAATCGCTCCTTGAAAGGCGAGCGAGAGCGTCCTTCCGGGTGCATTGCACTGAGTCGAGTGCTCGCTCGGGACTTTGCACTCGGGGCCAAGGCAAGAGGGCGTGCTTGCCCGCAGAACTGAGAACACGCTGTTGGGCAGAGCTGCAACTGACCGCTGGAGTTCAGCTCTCGCCGGACGGCAGAAGGCGAAGAACGAAGCCGCTTGCGAGCGGCGCAGTGCAGCGAAGAGCTCTCCGAATTCGCCGCTAGCTCCACGGTCCTTCTCAGCTGCGAGTAGCAGCGCTCGCAGTACACAGGGCTTCGCAAGGCCCGAAGACCCGGAGGGAAGTATCGCACACGAAAATGTGCCAGGACAGAGACGTGTTCTACGTTGTCCCTTCTCGTCATGCAGTTTGTGCCTCTGCTGCTTCTGCTGTTAGGAATCGCTCCTTGAAAGGCGAGCGAGAGCGTCCTTCCGGGTGCATTGCACTGAGTCGAGTGCTCGCTCGGGACTTTGCTCTCGGGGCCAAGGCAAGAGGGCGTGCTTGCCCTCAGAACTGAGAACACGCTGTTGGGCAGAGCTGCAACTGACCGCTGGAGTTCAGCTCTCGCCGGACGGCAGAAGGCGAAGAACGAAGCCGCTTGCGAGCGGCGCAGTGCAGCGAAGAGCTCTCCGAATTCGCCGCTAGCTCCACGGTCCTTCTCAGCTGCGAGTAGCAGCGCTCGCAGTACACAGGGCTTCGCAAGGCCCGAAGACCCGGAGGGAAGTATCGCACACGAAAATGTGCCAGGACAGAGACGTGTTCTACGTTGTCCCTTCTCGTCATGCAGTTTGTGCCTCTGCTGCTTCTGCTGTTAGGAATCGCTCCTTGAAAGGCGAGCGAGAGCGTCCTTCCGGGTGCATTGCACTGAGTCGAGTGCTCGCTCGGGACTTTGCTCTCGGGGCCAAGGCAAGAGGGCGTGCTTGCCCGCAGAACTGAGAACACGCTGTTGGGCAGAGCTGCAACTGACCGCCGGAGTTCAGCTCTCGCCGGACGGCAGAAGGCGAAGAACGAAGCCGCTTGCGAGCGGCGCAGTGCAGCGAAGAGCTCTCCGAATTCGCCGCTAGCTCCACGGTCCTTCTCAGCTGCGAGTAGCAGCGCTCGCAGTACACAGAGCTTCGCAAGGCCCGAAGACCCGGAGGGAAGTTTCGCACAGGAAAATGTGCCAGGACAGAGACGTGTTCTACGTTGTCCCTTCTCGTCATGCAGTTTGTGCCTCTGCTGCTACTGCTGTTAGGAATCGCTCCTTGAAAGGCGAGCGGAGAGCGTCCTTCCGGGTGCATTGCACTGAGTCGAGTGCTCGCTCGGGACTTTGCTCTCGGGGCCAAGGCAAGAGGGCGTGCTTGCCCGCAGAACTGAGAACACGCTGTTGGGCAGAGCTGCAACTGACCGCCGGAGTTCAGCTCTCGCCGGACGCAGAAGGCGAAGAACGAAGCCGCTTGCGAGCGGCGCAGTGCAAGGAAGAGCTCTCCGAATTCGCCGCTAGCTCCACGGTCCTTCTCAGCTGCGAGTAGCAGCGCTCGCAGTACACAGAGCTTCGCAAGGCCCGAAGACCCGGAGGGAAGTATCGCACACGAAAATGTGCCAGGACAGAGACGTGTTCTACGTTGTCCCTTCTCGTCATGCAGTTTGTGCCTCTGCTGCTTCTGCTGTTAGGAATCGCTCCTTGAAAGGCGAGCGAGAGCGTCCTTCCGGGTGCATTGCACTGAGTCGAGTGCTCGCTCGGGACTTTGCTCTCGGGGCCAAGGCAAGAGGGCGTGCTTGCCCGCAGAACTGAGAACACGCTGTTGGGCAGAGCTGCAACTGACCGCCGGAGTTCAGCTCTCGCCGGACGGCAGAAGGCGAAGAACGAAGCCGCTTGCGAGCGGCGCAGTGCAGCGAAGAGCTCTCCGAATTCGCCGCTAGCTCCACGGTCCTTCTCAGCTGCGAGTAGCAGCGCTCGCAGTACACAGAGCTTCGCAAGGCCCGAAGACCCGGAGGGAAGTATCGCACACGAAAATGTGCCAGGACAGAGACGTGTTCTACGTTGTCCCTTCTCGTCATGCAGTTTGTGCCTCTGCTGCTTCTGCTGTTAGGAATCGCTCCTTGAAAGACGAGCGAGAGCGTCCTTCCGGGTGCATTGCACTGAGTCGAGTGCTCGCTCGGGGCTTTGCTCTCGGGGCCAAGGCAAGAGGGCGTGCTTGCCCGCAGAACTGAGAACACGCTGTTGGGCAGAGCTGCAACTGACCGCTGGAGTTCAGCTCTCGCCGGACGGCAGAAGGCGAAGAACGAAGCCGCTTGCGAGCGGCGCAGTGCAGCGAAGAGCTCTCCGAATTCGCCGCTAGCTCCACGGTCCTTCTCAGCTGCGAGTAGCAGCGCTCGCAGTAGACAGAGCTTCGCAAGGCCCGAAGACCCGGAGGGAAGTATCGCACACGAAAATGTGCCAGGACAGAGACGTGTTCTACGTTGTCCCTTCTCGTCATGCAGTTTGTGCCTCTGCTGCTTCTGCTGTTAGGAATCGCTCCTTGAAAGACGAGCGAGAGCGTCCTTCCGGGTGCATTGCACTGAGTCGAGTGCTCGCTCGGGGCTTTGCTCTCGGGGCCAAGGCAAGAGGGCGTGCTTGCCGCAGAACTGAGAACACGCTGTTGGGCAGAGCTGCAACTGACCGCTGGAGTTCAGCTCTCGCCGGACGGCAGAAGGCGAAGAACGAAGCCGCTTGCGAGCGGCGCAGTGCAGCGAAGAGCTCTCCGAATTCGCCGCTAGCTCCACGGTCCTTCTCAGCTGCGAGTAGCAGCGCTCGCAGTACACAGAGCTTCGTAAGGCCCGAAGACCCGGAGGGAAGTATCGCACACGAAAATGTGCCAGGACAGAGACGTGTTCTACGTTGTCCCTTCTCGTCATGCAGTTTGTGCCTCTGCTGCTTCTGCTGTTAGGAATCGCTCCTTGAAAGGCGAGCGAGAGCGTCCTTCCGGGTGCATTGCACTGAGTCGAGTGCTCGCTCGGGACTTTGCTCTCGGGGCCAAGGCAAGAGGGGCGTGCTTGCCCGCAGAACTGAGAACACGCTGTTGGGCAGAGCTGCAACTGACCGCTGGAGTTCAGCTCTCGCCGGACGGCAGAAGGCGAAGAACGAAGCCGCTTGCGAGCGGCGCAGTGCAGCGAAGAGCTCTCCGAATTCGCCGCTAGCTCCACGGTCCTTCTCAGCTGCGAGTAGCAGCGCTCGCAGTACACAGAGCTTCGCAAGGCCCGAAGACCCGGAGGGAAGTATCGCACACGAAAATGTGCCAGGACAGAGACGTGTTCTACGTTGTCCCTTCTCGTCATGCAGTTTGTGCCTCTGCTGCTTCTGCTGTTAGGAATCGCTCCTTGAAAGGCGAGCGAGAGCGTCCTTCCGGGTGCATTGCACTGAGTCGAGTGCTCGCTCGGGACTTTGCTCTCGGGCCAAGGCAAGAGGGCGTGCTTGCCCGCAGAACTGAGAACACGCTGTTGGGCAGAGCTGCAACTGACCGCTGGAGTTCAGCTCTCGCCGGACGGCAGAAGGCGAAGAACGAAGCCGCTTGCGAGCGGCGCAGTGCAGCGAAGAGCTCTCCGAATTCGCCGCTAGCTCCACGGTCCTTCTCAGCTGCGAGTAGCAGCGCTCGCAGTACACAGAGCTTCGCAAGGCCCGAAGACCCGGAGGGAAGTTTCGCACAGGGAAAATGTGCCAGGACAGAGACGTGTTCTACGTTGTCCCTTCTCGTCATGCAGTTTGTGCCTCTGCTGCTACTGCTGTTAGGAATCGCTCCTTGAAAGGCGAGCGAGAGCGTCCCTTCCGGGTGCATTGCACTGAGTCGAGTGCTCGCTCGGGACTTTGCTCTCGGGGCCAAGGCAAGAGGGCGTGCTTGCCCGCAGAACTGAGAACACGCTGTTGGGCAGAGCTGCAACTGACCGCTGGAGTTCAGCTCTCGCCGGACGGCAGAAGGCGAAGAACGAAGCCGCTTGCGAGCGGCGCAGTGCAAGGAAGAGCTCTCCGAATTCGCCGCTAGCTCCACGGTCCTTCTCAGCTGCGAGTAGCAGCGCTCGCAGTACACAGAGCTTCGCAAGGCCCGAAGACCCGGAGGGAAGTATCGCACACGAAAATGTGCCAGGACAGAGACGTGTTCTACGTTGTCCCTTCTCGTCATGCAGTTTGTGCCTCTGCTGCTTCTGCTGTTAGGAATCGCTCCTTGAAAGACGAGCGAGAGCGTCCTTCCGGGTGCATTGCACTGAGTCGAGTGCTCGCTCGGGACTTTGCTCTCGGGGCCAAGGCAAGAGGGCGTGCTTGCCCGCAGAACTGAGAACACGCTGTTGGGCAGAGCTGCAACTGACCGCTGGAGTTCAGCTCTCGCCGGACGGCAGAAGGCGAAGAACGAAGCCGCTTGCGAGCGGCGCAGTGCAGCGAAGAGCTCTCCGAATTCGCCGCTAGCTCCACGGTCCTTCTCAGCTGCGAGTAGCAGCGCTCGCAGTACACAGAGCTTCGCAAGGCCCGAAGACCCGGAGGGAAGTATCGCACACGAAAATGTGCCAGGACAGAGACGTGTTCTACGTTGTCCCTTCTCGTCATGCAGTTTGTGCCTCTGCTGCTTCTCCTGTTAGGAATCGCTCCTTGAAAGGCGAGCGAGAGCGTCCTTCCGGGTGCATTGCACTGAGTCGAGTGCTCGCTCGGGACTTTGCTCTCGGGGCCAAGGTAAGATGGCGTGCTTGCCCGCAGAACTGAGAACACGCTGTTGGGCAGAGCTGCAACTGACCGCTGGAGTTCAGCTCTCGCCGGACGGCAGAAGGCGAAGAACGAAGCCGCTTGCGAGCGGCGCAGTGCAGCGAAGAGCTCTCCGAATTCGCCGCTAGCTCCACGGTCCTACTCAGCTGCGAGTAGCAGCGCTCGCAGTACACAGGGCTTCGCAAGGCCCGAAGACCCGGAGGGAAGTTTCGCACACGAAAATGTGCCAGGACAGAGACGTGTTCTACGTTGTCCCTTCTCGTCATGCAGTTTGTGCCTCTGCTGCTTCTGCTGTTAGGAATCGCTCCTTGAAAGGCGAGCGAGAGCGTCCTTCCGGGTGCATTGCACTGAGTCGAGTGCTCGCTCGGGACTTTGCTCTCGGGCCAAGGCAAGAGGGCGTGCTTGCCCGCAGAACTGAGAACACGCTGTTGGGCAGAGCTGCAACTGACCGCTGGAGTTCAGCTCTCGCCGGACGGCAGAAGGCGAAGAACGAAGCCGCTTGCGAGCGGCGCAGTGCAAGGAAGAGCTCTCCGAATTCGCCGCTAGCTCCACGGTCCTTCTCAGCTGCGAGTAGCAGCGCTCGCAGTACACAGAGCTTCGCAAGGCCCGAAGACCCGGAGGGAAGTATCGCACACGAAAATGTGCCAGGACAGAGACGTGTTCTACGTTGTCCCTTCTCGTCATGCAGTTTGTGCCTCTGCTGCTTCTGCTGTTAGGAATCGCTCCTTGAAGACGAGCGAGAGCGTCCTTCCGGGTGCATTGCACTGAGTCGAGTGCTCGCTCGGGGCTTTGCTCTCGGGGCCAAGGCAAGAGGGCGTGCTTGCCCGCAGAACTGAGAACACGCTGTTGGGCAGAGCTGCAACTGACCGCTGGAGTTCAGCTCTCGCCGGACGGCAGAAGGCGAAGAACGAAGCCGCTTGCGAGCGGCGCAGTGCAGCGAAGAGCTCTCCGAATTCGCCGCTAGCTCCACGGTCCTTCTCAGCTGCGAGTAGCAGCGCTCGCAGTAGACAGAGCTTCGCAAGGCCCGAAGACCCGGAGGGAAGTATCGCACACGAAAATGTGCCAGGACAGAGACGTGTTCTACGTTGTCCCTTCTCGTCATGCAGTTTGTGCCTCTGCTGCTTCTGCTGTTAGGAATCGCTCCTTGAAAGACGAGCGAGAGCGTCCTTCCGGGTGCATTGCACTGAGTCGAGTGCTCGCTCGGGGCTTTGCTCTCGGGGCCAAGGGCAAGAGGGCGTGCTTGCCCGCAGAACTGAGAACACGCTGTTGGGCAGAGCTGCAACTGACCGCTGGAGTTCAGCTCTCGCCGGACGGCAGAAGGCGAAGAACGAAGCCGCTTGCGAGCGGCGCAGTGCAGCGAAGAGCTCTCCGAATTCGCCGCTAGCTCCACGGTCCTTCTCAGCTGCGAGTAGCAGCGCTCGCAGTACACAGAGCTTCGTAAGGCCCGAAGACCCGGAGGGAAGTATCGCACACGAAATGTGCCAGGACAGAGACGTGTTCTACGTTGTCCCTTCTCGTCATGCAGTTTGTGCCTCTGCTGCTTCTGCTGTTAGGAATCGCTCCTTGAAAGGCGAGCGAGAGCGTCCTTCCGGGTGCATTGCACTGAGTCGAGTGCTCGCTCGGGACTTTGCTCTCGGGGCCAAGGCAAGAGGGCGTGCTTGCCCGCAGAACTGAGAACACGCTGTTGGGCAGAGCTGCAACTGACCGCTGGAGTTCAGCTCTCGCCGGACGGCAGAAGGCGAAGAACGAAGCCGCTTGCGAGCGGCGCAGTGCAGCGAAGAGCTCTCCGAATTCGCCGCTAGCTCCACGGTCCTTCTCAGCTGCGAGTAGCAGCGCTCGCAGTACACAGGGCTTCGCAAGGCCCGAAGACCCGGAGGGAAGTATCGCACACGAAAATGTGCCAGGACAGAGACGTGTTCTACGTTGTCCCTTCTCGTCATGCAGTTTGTGCCTCTGCTGCTTCTGCTGTTAGGAATCGCTCCTTGAAAGGCGAGCGAGAGCGTCCTTCCGGGTGCATTGCACTGAGTCGAGTGCTCGCTCGGGACTTTGCTCTCGGGGCCAAGGCAAGAGGGCGTGCTTGCCCGCAGAACTGAGAACACGCTGTTGGCAGAGCTGCAACTGACCGCTGGAGTTCAGCTCTCGCCGGACGGCAGAAGGCGAAGAACGAAGCCGCTTGCGAGCGGCGCAGTGCAGCGAAGAGCTCTCCGAATTCGCCGCTAGCTCCACGGTCCTTCTCAGCTGCGAGTAGCAGCGCTCGCAGTAGACAGAGCTTCGCAAGGCCCGAAGACCCGGAGGGAAGTATCGCACACGAAAATGTGCCAGGACAGAGACGTGTTCTACGTTGTCCCCTTCTCGTCATGCAGTTTGTGCCTCTGCTGCTTCTGCTGTTAGGAATCGCTCCTTGAAAGGCGAGCGAGAGCGTCCTTCCGGGGTGCATTGCACTGAGTCGAGTGCTCGCTCGGGACTTTGCTCTCGGGGCCAAGGCAAGAGGGCGTGCTTGCCCGCAGAACTGAGAACACGCTGTTGGGCAGAGCTGCAACTGACCGCTGGAGTTCAGCTCTCGCCGGGACGGCAGAAGGCGAAGAACGAAGCCGCTTGCGAGCGGCGCAGTGCAGCGAAGAGCTCTCCGAATTCGCCGCTAGCTCCACGGTCCTTCTCAGCTGCGAGTAGCAGCGCTCGCATCATCAGTACACAGAGCTTCGCAAGGCCCGAAGACCCGGAGGGAAGTTTCGCACAGGAAAATGTGCCAGGACAGAGACGTGTTTCTACGTTGTCCCTTCTCGTCATGCAGTTTGTGCCTCTGCTGCTACTGCTGTAGGAATCGCTCCTTGAAAGGCGAGGCAGAGCGTCCTTCCGGGTGCATTTGCACTGAGTCGAGTGCTCGCTCGGGACTTTGCTCTCGGGGCCAAGGCAAGAGGGCGTGCTTGCCCGCAGAACTGAGAACACGCTGTTGGGCAGAGCTGCAACTGACCGCTGGAGTTCAGCTCTCGCCGGACGGCAGAAGGCGAAGAACGAAGCCGCTTGCGAGCGGCGCAGTGCAGCGAAGAGCTCTCCGAATTCGCCGCTAGCTCCACGGTCCTTCTCAGCTGCGAGTAGCAGCGCTCGCAGTACACAGAGGCTTCGCAAGGCCCGAAGACCCGGAGGGAAGTTTCGCACACGAAAATGTGCCAGGACAGAGACGTGTTCTACGTTGTCCCTTCTCGTCATGCAGTTTGTGCCTCTGCTGCTACTGCTGTTAGGAATCGCTCCTTGAAAGGCGAGCGAGAGCGTCCTTCCGGGTGCATTGCACTGAGTCGAGTGCTCGCTCGGGACTTTGCTCTCGGGGCCAAGGCAAGAGGGCGTGCTTGCCCGCAGAACTGAGAACACGCTGTTGGGCAGAGCTGCAACTGACCGCTGGAGTTCAGCTCTCGCCGGACGGCAGAAGGCGAAGAACGAAGCCGCTTGCGAGCGGCGCAGTGCAGCGAAGAGCTCTCCGAATTCGCCGCTAGCTCCACGGTCCTTCTCAGCTGCGAGTAGCAGCGCTCGCAGTACACAGAGCTTCGCAAGGCCCGAAGACCCGGAGGGAAGTTTCGCACACGAAAATGTGCCAGGACAGAGACGTGTTCTACGTTGTCCCTTCTCGTCATGCAGTTTGTGCCTCTGCTGCTACTGCTGTTAGGAATCGCTCCTTGAAAGGCGAGCCGAGAGCGTCCTTCCGGGTGCATTGCACTGAGTCGAGTGCTCGCTCGGGACTTTGCTCTCGGGGCCAAGGCAAGAGGGCGTGCTTGCCCGCAGAACTGAGAACACGCTGTTGGGCAGAGCTGCAACTGACCGCTGGAGTTCAGCTCTCGCCGGACGGCAGAAGGCGAAGAACGAAGCCGCTTGCGAGCGGCGCAGTGCAGCGAAGAGCTCTCCGAATTCGCCGCTAGCTCCACGGTCCTTCTCAGCTGCGAGTAGCAGCGCTCGCAGTACACAGAGCTTCGCAAGGCCCGAAGACCCGGAGGGAAGTATCGCACACGAAAATGTGCCAGGACAGAGACGTGTTCTACGTTGTCCCTTCTCGTCATGCAGTTGTGCCTCTGCTGCTTCTGCTGTTAGGAATCGCTCCTTGAAAGACGAGCGAGAGCGTCCTTCCGGGTGCATTGCACTGAGTCGAGTGCTCCGCTCGGGGCTTTGCTCTCGGGGCCAAGGCAAGAGGGCGTGCTTGCCCGCAGAACTGAGAACACGCTGTTGGGCAGAGCTGCAACTGACCGCTGGAGTTCAGCTCTCGCCGGACGGCAGAAGGCGAAGAACGAAGCCGCTTGCGAGCGGCGCAGTGCAGCGAAGAGCTCTCCGAATTCGCCGCTAGCTCCACGGTCCTTCTCAGCTGCGAGTAGCAGCGCTCGCAGTACACAGAGCTTCGCAAGGCCGAAGACCCGGAGGGAAGTATCGCACACGAAAATGTGCCAGGACAGAGACATGTTCTACGTTGTCCCTTCTCGTCATGCAGTTTGTGCCTCTGCTGCTTCTGCTGTTAGGAATCGCTCCTTGAAAGGCGAGCGAGAGCGTCCTTCCGGGTGCATGCACTGAGTCGAGTGCTCGCTCGGGGCTTTGCTCTCGGGGCCAAGGCAAGAGGGCGTGCTTGCCCTCAGAACTGAGAACACGCTGTTGGGCAGAGCTGCAACTGACCGCTGGAGTTCAGCTCTCGCCGGACGCAGAAGGCGAAGAACGAAGCCGCTTGCGAGCGGCGCAGTGCAGCGAAGAGCTCTCCGAATTCGCCGCTAGCTCCACGGTCCTTCTCAGCTGCGAGTAGCAGCGCTCGCAGTACACAGGGCTTCGCAAGGCCCGAAGACCCGGAGGGAAGTATCGCACACGAAAATGTGCCAGGACAGAGACGTGTTCTACGTTGTCCTTCTCGTCATGCAGTTTGTGCCCTCTGCTGCTTCTGCTGTTAGGAATCGCTCCTTGAAAGGCGAGCGAGAGCGTCCTTCCGGGTGCATTGCACTGAGTCGAGTGCTCGCTCGGGACTTTGCTCTCGGGGCCAAGGCAAGAGGGCGTGCTTGCCCTCAGAACTGAGAACACGCTGTTGGGCAGAGCTGCAACTGACCGCTGGAGTTCAGCTCTCGCCGGACGGCAGAAGGCGAAGAACGAAGCCGCTTGCGAGCGGCGCAGTGCAGCGAAGAGCTCTCCGAATTCGCCGCTAGCTCCACGGTCCTTCTCAGCTGCGAGTAGCAGCGCTCGCAGTACACAGGGCTTCGCAAGGCCCGAAGACCCGGAGGGAAGTATCGCACACGAAAATGTGCCAGGACAGAGACGTGTTCTACGTTGTCCCTTCTCGTCATGCAGTTTGTGCGTCTGCTGCTTCTGCTGTTAGGAATCGCTCCTTGAAAGGCGAGCGAGAGCGTCCTTCCGGTGCATTGCACTGAGTCGAGTGCTCGCTCGGGACTTTGCACTCGGGGCCAAGGCAAGAGGGCGTGCTTGCCCTCAGAACTGAGAACACGCTGTTGGGCAGAGCTGCAACTGACCGCTGGAGTTCAGCTCTCGCCGGACGGCAGAAGGCGAAGAACGAAGCCGCTTGCGAGCGGCGCAGTGCAGCGAAGAGCTCTCCGAATTCGCCGCTAGCTCCACGGTCCTTCTCAGCTGCGAGTAGCAGCGCTCGCAGTACACAGGGCTTCGCAAGGCCCGAAGACCCGGAGGGAAGTATGGCACACGGAAATGTGCCAGGACAGAGACGTGTTCTACGTTGTCCCTTCTCGTCATGCAGTTTGTGCGTCTGCTGCTTCTGCTGTTAGGAATCGCTCCTTGAAAGGCGAGCGAGAGCGTCCTTCCGGGTGCATTGCACTGAGTCGAGTGCTCGCTCGGGACTTTGCTCTCGGGGCCAAGGCAAGAGGGCGTGCTTGCCCGCAGAACTGAGAACACGCTGTTGGGCAGAGCTGCAACTGACCGCTGGAGTTCAGCTCTCGCCGGACGGCAGAAGGCGAAGAACGAAGCCGCTTGCGAGCGGCGCAGTGCAGCGAAGAGCTCTCCGAATTCGCCGCTAGCTCCACGGTCCTTCTCAGCTGCGAGTAGCAGCGCTCGCAGTAGACAGAGCTTCGCAAGGCCCGAAGACCCGGAGGGAAGTATCGCACACGAAAATGTGCCAGGACAGAGACGTGTTCTACGTTGTCCCTTCTCGTCATGCAGTTTGTGCCTCTGCTGCTTCTGCTGTTAGGAATCGCTCCTTGAAAGGCGAGCGAGAGCGTCCTTCCGGGTGCATTGCACTGAGTCGAGTGCTCGCTCGGGACTTTGCTCTCGGGGCCAAGGCAAGAGGGCGTGCTTGCCCGCAGAACTGAGAACACGCTGTTGGGCAGAGCTGCAACTGACCGCTGGAGTTCAGCTCTCGCCGGACGGCAGAGGCGAAGAACGAAGCCGCTTGCGAGCGGCGCAGTGCAGCGAAGAGCTCTCCGAATTCGCCGCTAGCTCCACGGTCCTTCTCAGCTGCGAGTAGCAGCGCTCGCAGTACACAGAGCTTCGCAAGGCCCGAAGACCCGGAGGGAAGTATGGCACACGGAAATGTGCCAGGACAGAGACGTGTTCTACGTTGTCCCTTCTCGTCATGCAGTTTGTGCGTCTGCTGCTTCTGCTGTTAGGAATCGCTCCTTGAAAGGCGAGCTGAGAGCGTCCTTCCGGGTGCATTGCACTGAGTCGAGTGCTCGCTCGGGACTTTGCACTCGGGGCCAAGGCAAGAGGGCGTGCTTGCCCGCAGAACTGAGAACACGCTGTTGGGCAGAGCTGCAACTGACCGCTGGAGTTCAGCTCTCGCCGGACGGCAGAAGGCGAAGAACGAAGCCGCTTGCGAGCGGCGCAGTGCAGCGAAGAGCTCTCCGAATTCGCCGCTAGCTCCACGGTCCTTCTCAGCTGCGAGTAGCAGCGCTCGCAGTACACAGGCTTCGCAAGGCCCGAAGACCCGGAGGGAAGTTTCGCACAGGAAAATGTGCCAGGACAGAGACGTGTTCTACGTTGTCCCTTCTCGTCATGCAGTTTGTGCCTCTGCTGCTACTGCTGTTAGGAATCGCTCCTTGAAAGGCGAGCGAGAGCGTCCTTCCGGGGTGCATTGCACTGAGTCGAGTGCTCGCTCGGGACTTTGCTCTCGGGGCCAAGGCAATGAGGGCGTGCTTGCCCGCAGAACTGAGAACACGCTGTTGGGCAGAGCTGCAACTGACCGCTGGAGTTCAGCTCTCGCCGGACGGCAGAAGGCGAAGAACGAAGCCGCTTGCGAGCGGCGCAGTGCAGCGAAGAGCTCTCCGAATTCGCCGCTAGCTCCACGGTCCTTCTCAGCTGCGAGTAGCAGCGCTCGCAGTACACAGGGCTTCGCAAGGCCCGAAGACCCGGAGGGAAGTTTCGCACACGAAAATGTGCCAGGACAGAGACGTGTTCTACGTTGTCCCCTTCTCGTCATGCAGTTTGTGCCTCTGCTGCTTCTGCTGTTAGGAATCGCTCCTTGAAAGGCGAGCGAGAGCGTCCTTCCGGGTGCATTGCACTGAGTCGAGTGCTCGCTCGGGACTTTGCTCTCGGGGCCAAGGCAAGAGGGCGTGCTTGCCCGCAGAACTGAGAACACGCTGTTGGGAAGAGCTGCAACTGACCGCCGGAGTTCAGCTCTCGCCGGACGGCAGAAGGCGAAGAACGAAGCCGCTTGCGAGCGGCGCAGTGCAGCGAAGAGCTCTCCGAATTCGCCGCTAGCTCCACGGTCCTTCTCAGCTGCGAGTAGCAGCGCTCGCAGTACACAGGGCTTCGCAAGGCCCGAAGACCCGGAGGGAAGTTTCGCACACGAAAATGTGCCAGGACAGAGACGTGTTCTACGTTGTCCCTTCTCGTCATGCAGTTTGTGCCTCTGCTGCTTCTGCTGTTAGGAATCGCTCCTTGAAAGGCGAGCGAGAGCGTCCTTCCGGTGCATTGCACTGAGTCGAGTGCTCGCTCGGGACTTTGCTCTCGGGGCCAAGGCAAGAGGGCGTGCTTGCCCGCAGAACTGAGAACACGCTGTTGGGCAGAGCTGCAACTGACCGCCGGAGTTCAGCTCTCGCCGGACGGCAGAAGGCGAAGAACGAAGCCGCTTGCGAGCGGCGCAGTGCAGCGAAGAGCTCTCCGAATTCGCCGCTAGCTCCACGGTCCTTCTCAGCTGCGAGTAGCAGCGCTCGCAGTACACGGAGCTTCGCAAGGCCCGAAGACCCGGAGGGAAGTATCGCACACGAAAATGTGCCAGGACAGAGACGTGTTCTACGTTGTCCCTTCTCGTCATGCAGTTTGTGCCTCTGCTGCTTCTGCTGTTAGGAATCGCTCCTTGAAAGACGAGCGAGAGCGTCCTTCCGGGTGCATTGCACTGAGTCGAGTGCTCGCTCGGGACTTTGCTCCCGGGGCCAAGGCAAGAGGGCGTGCTTGCCCGCAGAACTGAGAACACGCTGTTGGGCAGAGCTGCAACTGACCGCCGGAGTTCAGCTCTCGCCGGACGGCAGAAGGCGAAGAACGAAGCCGCTTGCGAGCGGCGCAGTGCAGCGAAGAGCTCTCCGAATTCGCCGCTAGCTCCACGGTCCTTCTCAGCTGCGAGTAGCAGCGCTCGCAGTACACAGGGCTTCGCAAGGCCCGAAGACCCGGAGGGAAGTATGGCACACGGAAATGTGCCAGGACAGAGACGTGTTCTACGTTGTCCCTTCTCGTCATGCAGTTTGTGCCTCTGCTGCTTCTGCTGTTAGGAATCGCTCCCTTGAAAGGCGAGCGAGAGCGTCCTTCCGGGTGCATTGCACTGAGTCGAGTGCTCGCTCGGGACTTTGCTCTCGGGGCCAAGGCAAGAGGGCGTGCTTGCCCGCAGAACTGAGAACACGCTGTTGGGCAGAGCTGCAACTGACCGCTGGAGTTCAGCTCTCGCCGGACGGCAGAAGGCGAAGAACGAAGCCGCTTGCGAGCGGCGCAGTGCAAGGAAGAGCTCTCCGAATTCGCCGCTAGCTCCACGGTCCTTCTCAGCTGCGAGTAGCAGCGCTCGCAGTACACAGAGCTTCGCAAGGCCCGAAGACCCGGAGGGAAGTATCGCACACGAAAATGTGCCAGGACAGAGACGTGTTCTACGTTGTCCCTTCTCGTCATGCAGTTTGTGCCTCTGCTGCTTCTGCTGTTAGGAATCGCTCCTTGAAAGACGAGCGAGAGCGTCCTTCCGGGTGCATTGCACTGAGTCGAGTGCTCGCTCGGGACTTTGCTCTCGGGGCCAAGCAAGAGGGCGTGCTTGCCCGCAGAACTGAGAGCACGCTGTTGGGCAGAGCTGCAACTGACCGCCGGAGTTCAGCTCTCGCCGGACGGCAGAAGGCGAAGAACGAAGGCGCTTGCGAGCGGCGCAGTGCAGCCGAAGAGCTCTCCGAATTCGCCGCTAGCTCCACGGTCCTTCTCAGCTGCGAGTAGCAGCGCTCGCAGTAGACAGAGCTTCGCAAGGCCGAAGACCCGGAGGGAAGTATCGCACACGAAAATGTGCCAGGACAGAGACGTGTTCTACGTTGTCCCTTCTCGTCATGCAGTTTGTGCCTCTGCTGCTTCTGCTGTTAGGAATCGCTCCTTGAAAGGCGAGCGAGAGCGTCCTTCCGGGTGCATTGCACTGAGTCGAGTGCTCGCTCGGGACTTTGCTCTCGGGGCCAAGGCAAGAGGGCGTGCTTGCCCGCAGAACTGAGAACACGCTGTTGGGCAGAGCTGCAACTGACCGCTGGAGTTCAGCTCTCGCCGGACGGCAGAAGGCGAAGAACGAAGCCGCTTGCGAGCGGCGCAGTGCAGCGAAGAGCTCTCCGAATTCGCCGCTAGCTCCACGGTCCTTCTCAGCTGCGAGTAGCAGCGCTCGCAGTACACAGAGCTTCGCAAGGCCCGAAGACCGGAGGGAAGTTTCGCACACGAAAATGTGCCAGGACAGAGACGTGTTCTACGTTGTCCCTTCTCGTCATGCAGTTTGTGCCTCTGCTGCTACTGCTGTTAGGAATCGCTCCTTGAAAGGCGAGCGAGAGCGTCCTTCCGGGTGCATTGCACTGAGTCGAGTGCTCGCTCGGGACTTTGCTCTCGGGGCCAAGGCAAGAGGGCGTGCTTGCCCGCAGAACTGAGAACACGCTGTTGGGCAGAGCTGCAACTGACCGCTGGAGTTCAGCTCTCGCCGGACGGCAGAAGGCGAAGAACGAAGCCGCTTGCGAGCGGCGCAGTGCAGCGAAGAGCTCTCCGAATTCGCCGCTAGCTCCACGGTCCTTCTCAGCTGCGAGTAGCAGCGCTCGCAGTACACAGGGCTTCGCAAGGCCCGAAGACCCGGAGGGAAGTATGGCACACGGAAATGTGCCAGGACAGAGACGTGTTCTACGTTTGTCCCTTCTCGTCATGCAGTTTGTGCGTCTGCTGCTTCTGCTGTTAGGAATCGCTCCTTGAAAGGCGAGCGAGAGCGTCCTTCCGGGTGCATTGCACTGAGTCGAGTGCTCGCTCGGGACTTTGCACTCGGGGCCAAGGCAAGACGGCGTGCTTGCCCGCAGAACTGAGAACACGCTGTTGGGCAGAGCTGCAACTGACCGCTGGAGTTCAGCTCTCGCCGGACGGCAGAAGGCGAAGAACGAAGCCGCTTGCGAGCGGCGCAGTGCAGCGAAGAGCTCTCCGAATTCGCCGCTAGCTCCACGGTCCTTCTCAGCTGCGAGTAGCAGCGCTCGCAGTACACAGAGCTTCGCAAGGCCCGAAGACCGGAGGGAAGTATCGCACACGAAAATGTGCCAGGACAGAGACGTGTTCTACGTTGTCCCTTCTCGTCATGCAGTTTGTGCCTCTGCTGCTTCTGCTGTTAGGAATCGCTCCTTGAAAGGCGAGCGAGAGCGTCCTTCCGGGTGCATTGCACTGAGTCGAGTGCTCGCTCGGGACTTTGCTCTCGGGGCCAAGGCAAGAGGGCGTGCTTGCCCGCAGAACTGAGAACACGCTGTTGGGCAGAGCTGCAACTGACCGCTGGAGTTCAGCTCTCGCCGGACGGCAGAAGGCGAAGAACGAAGCCGCTTGCGAGCGGCGCAGTGCAGCGAAGAGCTCTCCGAATTCGCCGCTAGCTCCACGGTCCTTCTCAGCTGCGAGTAGCAGCGCTCGCAGTAGACAGAGCTTCGCAAGGCCCGAAGACCCGGAGGGAAGTATCGCACACGAAAATGTGCCAGGACAGAGACGTGTTCTACGTTGTCCCTTCTCGTCATGCAGTTTGTGCCTCTGCTGCTTCTGCTGTTAGGAATCGCTCCTTGAAAGACGAGCGAGAGCGTCCTTCCGGGTGCATTGCACTGAGTCGAGTGCTCGCTCGGGGCTTTGCTCTCGGGGCCAAGGCAAGAGGGCGTGCTTGCCCGCAGAACTGAGAACACGCTGTTGGGCAGAGCTGCAACTGACCGCTGGAGTCAGCTCTCGCCGGACGGCAGAAGGCGAAGAACGAAGCCGCTTGCGAGCGGCGCAGTGCAGCGAAGAGCTCTCCGAATTCGCCGCTAGCTCCACGGTCCTTCTCAGCTGCGAGTAGCAGCGCTCGCAGTACACAGAGCTTCGCAAGGCCCGAAGACCCGGAGGGAAGTATCGCACACGAAAATGTGCCAGGACAGAGACGTGTTCTACGTTGTCCCTTCTCGTCATGCAGTTTGTGCCTCTGCTGCTTCTGCTGTTAGGAATCGCTCCTTGAAAGACGAGCGAGAGCGTCCTTCCGGGTGCATTGCACTGAGTCGAGTGCTCGCTCGGGACTTTGCTCTCGGGGCCAAGGCAAGAGGGCTGTGCTTGCCCGCAGAACTGAGAACACGCTGTTGGGCAGAGCTGCAACTGACCGCTGGAGTTCAGCTCTCGCCGGACGGCAGAAGGCGAAGAACGAAGCCGCTTGCGAGCGGCGCAGTGCAGCGAAGAGCTCTCCGAATTCGCCGCTAGCTCCACGGTCCTTCTCAGCTGCGAGTAGCAGCGCTCGCAGTACACAGAGCTTCGCAAGGCCCGAAGACCCGGAGGGAAGTTTCGCACACGAAAATGTGCCAGGACAGAGACGTTGTTCTACGTTGTCCTTCTCGTCATGCAGTTTGTGCCTCTGCTGCTACTGCTGTTAGGAATCGCTCCTTGAAAGGCGAGCGAGAGCGTCCTTCCGGGTGCATTGCACTGAGTCGAGTGCTCGCTCGGGACTTTGCTCTCGGGGCAAGGCAAGAGGGCGTGCTTGCCCGCAGAACTGAGAACACGCTGTTGGGCAGAGCTGCAACTGACCGCTGGAGTTCAGCTCTCGCCGGACGGCAGAAGGCGAAGAACGAAGCCGCTTGCGAGCGGCGCAGTGCAGCGAAGAGCTCTCCGAATTCGCCGCTAGCTCCACGGTCCTTCTCAGCTGCGAGTA
>NW_028276357.1:0-98166 GCF_052056855.1 Sturnus vulgaris
ACAACGTAGAACACGTCTCTGTCCTGGCACATTTTCGTGTGCGATACTTCCCTCCGGGTCTTCGGGCCTTGCGAAGCCCCGTGTACTGCGAGCGCTGCTACTCGCAGCTGAGAAGGACCGTGGAGCTAGCGGCGAATTCGGAGAGCTCTTCGCTGCACTGCGCCGCTCGCAAGCGGCTTCGTTCTTCGCCTTCTGCCGTCCGGCGACAGCTGAACTCCGGCGGTCAGTTGCAGCTCTGCCCAACAGCGTGTTCTCAGTTCTGCGGGCAAGCACGCCCTCTTGCCTTGGCCCCGAGAGCAAAGTCCCGAGCGAGCACTCGACTCAGTGCAATGCACCCGGAAGGACGCTCTCGCTCGTCTTTCAAGGAGCGATTCCTAACAGCACAAGCAGCAGAGGCACAAACTGCATGACGAGAAGGGACAACGTAGAACACGTCTCTGTCCTGGCACATTTTCGTGTGCGATACTTCCCTCCGGGTCTTCGGGCCTTGCGAAGCCCCGTGTACTGCGAGCGCTGCTACTCGCAGCTGAGAAGGACCGTGGAGCTAGCGGCGAATTCGGAGAGCTCTTCGCTGCACTGCGCCGCTCGCAAGCGGCTTCGTTCTTCGCCTTCTGCCGTCCGGCGACAGCTGAACTCCGGCGGTCAGTTGCAGCTCTGCCCAACAGCGTGTTCTCAGTTCTGCGGGCAAGCACGCCCTCTTGCCTTGGCCCCGAGAGCAAAGTCCCGAGCGAGCACTCGACTCAGTGCAATGCACCCGGAAGGACGCTCTCGCTCGTCTTTCAAGGAGCGATTCCTAACAGCAGAAGCAGCAGAGGCACAAACTGCATGACGAGAAGGGACAACGTAGAACACGTCTCTGTCCTGGCACATTTCCGTGTGCCATACTTCCCTCCGGGTCTTCGGGCCTTGCGAAGCTCCGTGTACTGCGAGCGCTGCTACTCGCAGCTGAGAAGGACCGTGGAGCTAGCGGCGAATTCGGAGAGCTCTTCGCTGCACTGCGCCGCTCGCAAGCGGCTTCGTTCTTCGCCTTCTGCCGTCCGGCGACAGCTGAACTCCGGCGGTCAGTTGCAGCTCTGCCCAACAGCGTGTTCTCAGTTCTGCGGGCAAGCACCCCCTCTTGCCTTGGCCCCGAGAGCAAAGTCCCGAGCGAGCACTCGACTCAGTGCAATGCACCCGGAAGGACGCTCTCGCTCGTCTTTCAAGGAGCGATTCCTAACAGCACAAGCAGCAGAGGCACAAACTGCATGACGAGAAGGGACAACGTAGAACACGTCTCTGTCCTGGCACATTTCCGTGTGCCATACTTCCCTCCGGGTCTTCGGGCCTTGCGAAGCTCCGTGTACTGCGAGCGCTGCTACTCGCAGCTGAGAAGGACCGTGGAGCTAGCGGCGAATTCGGAGAGCTCTTCGCTGCACTGCGCCGCTCGCAAGCGGCTTCGTTCTTCGCCTTCTGCCGTCCGGCGACAGCTGAACTCCGGCGGTCAGTTGCAGCTCTGCCCAACAGCGTGTTCTCAGTTCTGCGGGCAAGCACGCCCTCTTGCCTTGGCCCCGAGAGCAAAGTCCCGAGCGAGCACTCGACTCAGTGCAATGCACCCGGAAGGACGCTCTCGCTCGTCTTTCAAGGAGCGATTCCTAACAGCACAAGCAGCAGAGGCACAAACTGCATGACGAGAAGGGACAACGTAGAACACGTCTCTGTCCTGGCACATTTTCGTGTGCGATACTTCCCTCCGGGTCTTCGGGCCTTGCGAAGCCCCGTGTACTGCGAGCGCTGCTACTCGCAGCTGAGAAGGACCGTGGAGCTAGCGGCGAATTCGGAGAGCTCTTCGCTGCACTGCGCCGCTCGCAAGCGGCTTCGTTCTACGCCTTCTGCCGTCCGGCGACAGCTGAACTCCGGCGGTCAGTTGCAGCTCTGCCCAACAGCGTGTTCTCAGTTCTGCGGGCAAGCACGCCCTCTTGCCTTGGCCCCGAGAGCAAAGTCCCGAGCGAGCACTCGACTCAGTGCAATGCACCCGGAAGGACGCTCTCGCTCGTCTTTCAAGGAGCGATTCCTAACAGCACAAGCAGCAGAGGCACAAACTGCATGACGAGAAGGGACAACGTAGAACACGTCTCTGTCCTGGCACATTTCCGTGTGCCATACTTCCCTCCGGGTCTTCGGGCCTTGCGAAGCTCCGTGTACTGCGAGCGCTGCTACTCGCAGCTCAGAAGGACCGTGGAGCTAGCGGCGAATTCGGAGAGCTCTTCGCTGCACTGCGCCGCTCGCAAGCGGCTTCGTTCTTCGCCTTCTGCCGTCCGGCGAGAGCTGAACTCCGGCGGTCAGTTGCAGCTCTGCCCAACAGCGTGTTCTCAGTTCTGCGGGCAAGCACGCCCTCTTGCCTTGGCCCCGAGAGCAAAGTCCCGAGCGAGCACTCGACTCAGTGCAATGCACCCGGAAGGACGCTCTCGCTCGTCTTTCAAGGAGCGATTCCTAACAGCACAAGCAGCAGAGGCACAAACTGCATGACGAGAAGGGACAACGTAGAACACGTCTCTGTCCTGGCACATTTCCGTGTGCCATACTTCCCTCCGGGTCTTCGGGCCTTGCGAAGCTCCGTGTACTGCGAGCGCTGCTACTCGCAGCTCAGAAGGACCGTGGAGCTAGCGGCGAATTCGGAGAGCTCTTCGCTGCACTGCGCCGCTCGCAAGCGGCTTCGTTCTTCGCCTTCTGCCGTCCGGCGAGAGCTGAACTCCGGCGGTCAGTTGCAGCTCTGCCCAACAGCGTGTTCTCAGTTCTGCGGGCAAGCACGCCCTCTTGCCTTGGCCCCGAGAGCAAAGTCCCGAGCGAGCACTCGACTCAGTGCAATGCACCCGGAAGGACGCTCTCGCTCGTCTTTCAAGGAGCGATTCCTAACAGCACAAGCAGCAGAGGCACAAACTGCATGACGAGAAGGGACAACGTAGAACACGTCTCTGTCCTGGCACATTTCCGTGTGCCATACTTCCCTCCGGGTCTTCGGGCCTTGCGAAGCTCCGTGTACTGCGAGCGCTGCTACTCGCAGCTCAGAAGGACCGTGGAGCTAGCGGCGAATTCGGAGAGCTCTTCGCTGCACTGCGCCGCTCGCAAGCGGCTTCGTTCTTCGCCTTCTGCCGTCCGGCGAGAGCTGAACTCCGGCGGTCAGTTGCAGCTCTGCCCAACAGCGTGTTCTCAGTTCTGCGGGCAAGCACGCCCTCTTGCCTTGGCCCCGAGAGCAAAGTCCCGAGCGAGCACTCGACTCAGTGCAATGCACCCGGAAGGACGCTCTCGCTCGTCTTTCAAGGAGCGATTCCTAACAGCACAAGCAGCAGAGGCACAAACTGCATGACGAGAAGGGACAACGTAGAACACGTCTCTGTCCTGGCACATTTCCGTGTGCCATACTTCCCTCCGGGTCTTCGGGCCTTGCGAAGCTCCGTGTACTGCGAGCGCTGCTACTCGCAGCTGAGAAGGACCGTGGAGCTAGCGGCGAATTCGGAGAGCTCTTCGCTGCACTGCGCCGCTCGCAAGCGGCTTCGTTCTTCGCCTTCTGCCGTCCGGCGACAGCTGAACTCCGGCGGTCAGTTGCAGCTCTGCCCAACAGCGTGTTCTCAGTTCTGCGGGCAAGCACGCCCTCTTGCCTTGGCCCCGAGAGCAAAGTCCCGAGCGAGCACTCGACTCAGTGCAATGCACCCGGAAGGACGCTCTCGCTCGTCTTTCAAGGAGCGATTCCTAACAGCACAAGCAGCAGAGGCACAAACTGCATGACGAGAAGGGACAACGTAGAACACGTCTCTGTCCTGGCACATTTCCGTGTGCCATACTTCCCTCCGGGTCTTCGGGCCTTGCGAAGCTCCGTGTACTGCGAGCGCTGCTACTCGCAGCTGAGAAGGACCGTGGAGCTAGCGGCGAATTCGGAGAGCTCTTCGCTGCACTGCGCCGCTCGCAAGCGGCTTCGTTCTTCGCCTTCTGCCGTCCGGCGACAGCTGAACTCCGGCGGTCAGTTGCAGCTCTGCCCAACAGCGTGTTCTCAGTTCTGCGGGCAAGCACGCCCTCTTGCCTTGGCCCCGAGAGCAAAGTCCCGAGCGAGCACTCGACTCAGTGCAATGCACCCGGAAGGACGCTCTCGCTCGTCTTTCAAGGAGCGATTCCTAACAGCACAAGCAGCAGAGGCACAAACTGCATGACGAGAAGGGACAACGTAGAACACGTCTCTGTCCTGGCACATTTCCGTGTGCCATACTTCCCTCCGGGTCTTCGGGCCTTGCGAAGCTCTGGGTACTGCGAGCGCTGCTACTCGCAGCTCAGAAGGACCGTGGAGCTAGCGGCGAATTCGGAGAGCTCTTCGCTGCACTGCGCCGCTCGCAAGCGGCTTCGTTCTTCGCCTTCTGCCGTCCGGCGAGAGCTGAACTCCGGCGGTCAGTTGCAGCTCTGCCCAACAGCGTGTTCTCAGTTCTGCGGGCAAGCACGCCCTCTTGCCTTGGCCCCGAGAGCAAAGTCCCGAGCGAGCACTCGACTCAGTGCAATGCACCCGGAAGGACGCTCTCGCTCGTCTTTCAAGGAGCGATTCCTAACAGCAGAAGCAGCAGAGGCACAAACTGCATGACGAGAAGGGACAACGTAGAACACGTCTCTGTCCTGGCACATTTCCGTGTGCCATACTTCCCTCCGGGTCTTCGGGCCTTGCGAAGCTCCGTGTACTGCGAGCGCTGCTACTCGCAGCTCAGAAGGACCGTGGAGCTAGCGGCGAATTCGGAGAGCTCTTCGCTGCACGGCGCCGCTCGCAAGCGGCTTCGTTCTTCGCCTTCTGCCGTCCGGCGACAGCTGAACTCCGGCGGTCAGTTGCAGCTCTGCCCAACAGCGTGTTCTCAGTTCTGCGGGCAAGCACGCCCTCTTGCCTTGGCCCCGAGAGCAAAGTCCCGAGCGAGCACTCGACTCAGTGCAATGCACCCGGAAGGACGCTCTCGCTCGTCTTTCAAGGAGCGATTCCTAACAGCACAAGCAGCAGAGGCACAAACTGCATGACGAGAAGGGACAACGTAGAACACGTCTCTGTCCTGGCACATTTTCGTGTGCGATACTTCCCTCCGGGTCTTCGGGCCTTGCGAAGCTCCGTGTACTGCGAGCGCTGCTACTCGCAGCTCAGAAGGACCGTGGAGCTAGCGGCGAATTCGGAGAGCTCTTCGCTGCACTGCGCCGCTCGCAAGCGGCTTCGTTCTTCGCCTTCTGCCGTCCGGCGACAGCTGAACTCCGGCGGTCAGTTGCAGCTCTGCCCAACAGCGTGTTCTCAGTTCTGCGGGCAAGCACGCCCTCTTGCCTTGGCCCCGAGAGCAAAGTCCCGAGCGAGCACTCGACTCAGTGCAATGCACCCGGAAGGACGCTCTCGCTCGTCTTTCAAGGAGCGATTCCTAACAGCACAAGCAGCAGAGGCACAAACTGCATGACGAGAAGGGACAACGTAGAACACGTCTCTGTCCTGGCACATTTTCGTGTGCGATACTTCCCTCCGGGTCTTCGGGCCTTGCGAAGCTCCGTGTACTGCGAGCGCTGCTACTCGCAGCTGAGAAGGACCGTGGAGCTAGCGGCGAATTCGGAGAGCTCTTCGCTGCACTGCGCCGCTCGCAAGCGGCTTCGTTCTACGCCTTCTGCCGTCCGGCGACAGCTGAACTCCGGCGGTCAGTTGCAGCTCTGCCCAACAGCGTGTTCTCAGTTCTGCGGGCAAGCACGCCCTCTTGCCTTGGCCCCGAGAGCAAAGTCCCGAGCGAGCACTCGACTCAGTGCAATGCACCCGGAAGGACGCTCTCGCTCGTCTTTCAAGGAGCGATTCCTAACAGCACAAGCAGCAGAGGCACAAACTGCATGACGAGAAGGGACAACGTAGAACACGTCTCTGTCCTGGCACATTTTCGTGTGCGATACTTCCCTCCGGGTCTTCGGGCCTTGCGAAGCCCCGTGTACTGCGAGCGCTGCTACTCGCAGCTCAGAAGGACCGTGGAGCTAGCGGCGAATTCGGAGAGCTCTTCGCTGCACTGCGCCGCTCGCAAGCGGCTTCGTTCTTCGCCTTCTGCCGTCCGGCGAGAGCTGAACTCCGGCGGTCAGTTGCAGCTCTGCCCAACAGCGTGTTCTCAGTTCTGCGGGCAAGCACGCCCTCTTGCCTTGGCCCCGAGAGCAAAGTCCCGAGCGAGCACTCGACTCAGTGCAATGCACCCGGAAGGACGCTCTCGCTCGTCTTTCAAGGAGCGATTCCTAACAGCACAAGCAGCAGAGGCACAAACTGCATGACGAGAAGGGACAACGTAGAACACGTCTCTGTCCTGGCACATTTTCGTGTGCGATACTTCCCTCCGGGTCTTCGGGCCTTGCGAAGCCCCGTGTACTGCGAGCGCTGCTACTCGCAGCTCAGAAGGACCGTGGAGCTAGCGGCGAATTCGGAGAGCTCTTCGCTGCACTGCGCCGCTCGCAAGCGGCTTCGTTCTTCGCCTTCTGCCGTCCGGCGACAGCTGAACTCCGGCGGTCAGTTGCAGCTCTGCCCAACAGCGTGTTCTCAGTTCTGCGGGCAAGCACGCCCTCTTGCCTTGGCCCCGAGAGCAAAGTCCCGAGCGAGCACTCGACTCAGTGCAATGCACCCGGAAGGACGCTCTCGCTCGTCTTTCAAGGAGCGATTCCTAACAGCACAAGCAGCAGAGGCACAAACTGCATGACGAGAAGGGACAACGTAGAACACGTCTCTGTCCTGGCACATTTTCGTGTGCGATACTTCCCTCCGGGTCTTCGGGCCTTGCGAAGCCCCGTGTACTGCGAGCGCTGCTACTCGCAGCTCAGAAGGACCGTGGAGCTAGCGGCGAATTCGGAGAGCTCTTCGCTGCACTGCGCCGCTCGCAAGCGGCTTCGTTCTTCGCCTTCTGCCGTCCGGCGACAGCTGAACTCCGGCGGTCAGTTGCAGCTCTGCCCAACAGCGTGTTCTCAGTTCTGCGGGCAAGCACGCCCTCTTGCCTTGGCCCCGAGAGCAAAGTCCCGAGCGAGCACTCGACTCAGTGCAATGCACCCGGAAGGACGCTCTCGCTCGTCTTTCAAGGAGCGATTCCTAACAGCACAAGCAGCAGAGGCACAAACTGCATGACGAGAAGGGACAACGTAGAACACGTCTCTGTCCTGGCACATTTTCGTGTGCGATACTTCCCTCCGGGTCTTCGGGCCTTGCGAAGCCCCGTGTACTGCGAGCGCTGCTACTCGCAGCTCAGAAGGACCGTGGAGCTAGCGGCGAATTCGGAGAGCTCTTCGCTGCACTGCGCCGCTCGCAAGCGGCTTCGTTCTTCGCCTTCTGCCGTCCGGCGACAGCTGAACTCCGGCGGTCAGTTGCAGCTCTGCCCAACAGCGTGTTCTCAGTTCTGCGGGCAAGCACGCCCTCTTGCCTTGGCCCCGAGAGCAAAGTCCCGAGCGAGCACTCGACTCAGTGCAATGCACCCGGAAGGACGCTCTCGCTCGTCTTTCAAGGAGCGATTCCTAACAGCACAAGCAGCAGAGGCACAAACTGCATGACGAGAAGGGACAACGTAGAACACGTCTCTGTCCTGGCACATTTTCGTGTGCGATACTTCCCTCCGGGTCTTCGGGCCTTGCGAAGCCCCGTGTACTGCGAGCGCTGCTACTCGCAGCTCAGAAGGACCGTGGAGCTAGCGGCGAATTCGGAGAGCTCTTCGCTGCACTGCGCCGCTCGCAAGCGGCTTCGTTCTTCGCCTTCTGCCGTCCGGCGAGAGCTGAACTCCGGCGGTCAGTTGCAGCTCTGCCCAACAGCGTGTTCTCAGTTCTGCGGGCAAGCACGCCCTCTTGCCTTGGCCCCGAGAGCAAAGTCCCGAGCGAGCACTCGACTCAGTGCAATGCACCCGGAAGGACGCTCTCGCTCGTCTTTCAAGGAGCGATTCCTAACAGCACAAGCAGCAGAGGCACAAACTGCATGACGAGAAGGGACAACGTAGAACACGTCTCTGTCCTGGCACATTTCCGTGTGCCATACTTCCCTCCGGGTCTTCGGGCCTTGCGAAGCTCCGTGTACTGCGAGCGCTGCTACTCGCAGCTCAGAAGGACCGTGGAGCTAGCGGCGAATTCGGAGAGCTCTTCGCTGCACTGCGCCGCTCGCAAGCGGCTTCGTTCTTCGCCTTCTGCCGTCCGGCGAGAGCTGAACTCCGGCGGTCAGTTGCAGCTCTGCCCAACAGCGTGTTCTCAGTTCTGCGGGCAAGCACGCCCTCTTGCCTTGGCCCCGAGAGCAAAGTCCCGAGCGAGCACTCGACTCAGTGCAATGCACCCGGAAGGACGCTCTCGCTCGTCTTTCAAGGAGCGATTCCTAACAGCACAAGCAGCAGAGGCACAAACTGCATGACGAGAAGGGACAACGTAGAACACGTCTCTGTCCTGGCACATTTCCGTGTGCCATACTTCCCTCCGGGTCTTCGGTCCTTGCGAAGCTCTGTGTACTGCGAGCGCTGCTACTCGCAGCTGAGAAGGACCGTGGAGCTAGCGGCGAATTCGGAGAGCTCTTCGCTGCACTGCGCCGCTCGCAAGCGGCTTCGTTCTTCGCCTTCTGCCGTCCGGCGAGAGCTGAACTCCGGCGGTCAGTTGCCGCTCTGCCCAACAGCGTGTTCTCAGTTCTGCGGGCAAGCACGCCCTCTTGCCTTGGCCCCGAGAGCAAAGTCCCGAGCGAGCACTCGACTCAGTGCAATGCACCCAGAAGGACGCTCTCGCTCGTCTTTCAAGGAGCGATTCCTAACAGCAGAAGCAGCAGAGGCACAAACTGCATGACGAGAAGGGACAACGTAGAACACGTCTCTGTCCTGGCACATTTCCGTGTGCCATACTTCCCTCCGGGTCTTCGGTCCTTGCGAAGCTCTGGGTACTGCGAGCGCTGCTACTCGCAGCTGAGAAGGACCGTGGAGCTAGCGGCGAATTCGGAGAGCTCTTCGCTGCACTGCGCCGCTCGCAAGCGGCTTCGTTCTTCGCCTTCTGCCGTCCGGCGAGAGCTGAACTCCGGCGGTCAGTTGCAGCTCTGCCCAACAGCGTGTTCTCAGTTCTGCGGGCAAGCACGCCCTCTTGCCTTGGCCCCGAGTGCAAAGTCCCGAGCGAGCACTCGACTCAGTGCAATGCACCCGGAAGGACGCTCTCGCTCGTCTTTCAAGGAGCGATTCCTAACAGCACAAGCAGCAGAGGCACAAACTGCATGACGAGAAGGGACAACGTAGAACACGTCTCTGTCCTGGCACATTTTCGTGTGCGATACTTCCCTCCGGGTCTTCGGGCCTTGCGAAGCTCTGTGTACTGCGAGCGCTGCTACTTGCAGCTGAGAAGGACCGTGGAGCTAGCGGCGAATTCGGAGAGCTCTTCGCTGCACTGCGCCGCTCGCAAGCGGCTTCGTTCTTCGCCTTCTGCCGTCCGGCGAGAGCTGAACTCCAGCGGTCAGTTGCAGCTCTGCCCAACAGCGTGTTCTCAGTTCTGCGGGCAAGCACGCCCTCTTGCCTTGGCCCCGAGTGCAAAGTCCCGAGCGAGCACTCGACTCAGTGCAATGCACCCGGAAAGACGCTCTTGCTCGCTTTTCAAGGAGCGATTCCTAACAGCAGAAGCAGCAGAGGCACAAACTGCATGACGAGAAGGGGCAACGTAGAACACGTCTCTGTCCTGGCACATTTTCGAGTGCGATACTTCCCTCCGGGTCTTCGGTCCTTGCGAAGCTCTATGTACTGTGAGCGCTGCTACTTGCAGCTGAGAAAGACCGTGGAGCTAGCGGCGAATTCGGAGAGCGCTGAGCACGTAGTCAAGAAGCGAGACGTGTCCCTGCAACGCGGTGCTAATAGCAGCTTCCTCGCGGCGGGGGCGAGCTCCGGCCACAAGGCATTCTCGTCCTGGCAACGGATCTCTGTGAAGGGCGTAGGCGAAAAGCTTTCGTTTTCCATTCGAACTGCGAGAGAGGCAGACTGTTGCACGGAGCTCTGAGAACAAAGGTGCACGCCCTAGGCGGGCTTGGGCAGAAGCAGCGTTCTCTAGCTCTTGGCTGCCGGCGCACTTGTGGTTGTGTGGCGCCCTTGCAGCGGCTTCTGGCCGCCGGCAAGTGAAAGCGACTCCACGCTTAGGCGAGGGCGGTGAACGAAGCGCCACTAGTCCCGTGCTTGTGTGCACCACGTTACAGGCTACTAGGAGAGGAAGGTGGTTGACTCTCGCTTGCCTTCCCAAGTGCCCTTAGCAGTCGGAAGGAGCAAGCTGAAGCACTGCTGCTTGTGCTGCTCCGTGGTTCCCTTGCAACCCGCTGGGAAAGCTTTGGCGGTCGCTTCTAGGCGCCGAGTTGCACACAGCACCACGGTAAGTGCCTCGGAGAAGGGAAATCCAGAGTGCAGCGAGGAGCTGGACGTGGCTTACGTGCAGTAAGGAGAAGGTGAACCTAGGCACTGCCTCTTCAATCTGGCCGCCTCTGCTCTGGTAGCAACTTTTGCAAGTCGGCAGAGGGAGCTGCGAGTATGTAGAACGGAGGGCAGCGAGACGCCGTGTGTTATGCGCCCTTTCAGGGCTGCTGCCAGGGTGCTACTTTAAGAACGCCTTCTTCTTCCTCGCGTCCTTCCTCCACTATAGTCTCCTGGATTCACCTGAGACTCTTCCTAGGCATCTCCCTGATCCTTTTTGCAATGAGTCTCACATCATTCTCCTGAAGAAACTGTCTGCTTATGGTTTGCATGGGTGGGCTGTTTGCTGGGTGACAAACTGGGTGATGGCCAGGCCCACAGAGTGGTAGGAAATAGAGTTCATCCAGCTGGTCCCCAAGGCTCAGTCTTGGGCCCAGTCCTGTTTAATATCTTGCTCAGTGTTCTGGACAAGGGGATAGAGTACACGCCCAGGAAGTTCACAGATGATGCAAAATTGGCTGGTAGTGTTTTTTTCTTCTGGAGGACAGCAGGCTCTGCTTCTTCTTCCTCCTGTTCTGAGGTCGCTGCTCCCTCTTCATCCCTCATTAAGTGTGCTGATTTTGTCACTTGGATGAGAAAACAAACAATTTTAGCAACAATACTAGTGGCAGGGTACAAGAAAGGAAGAGTTCACACGAATCCCCCCCCCCCCCCCCCCCCCCCCCCCCGCCCAACAACAGAAAATACCTGATGGCTCCTCTGCCCAGCTTACTGACTACACCGGAACCCATTGTCCCCCAAAGATACTCCCTTCTCCCTGCCCCCAGCCATGATGTGAGATGGAATAGAATAACTAAGATTAAGATTCTCCCTATGGAACTCCATCATACTTCGATTCTGGGAAAAAAAATTTCTTGAAGTTCTATCATTTCAGATCATTTGAATTTGAATTTGCATACTAAAAAGTCTAGCCAGAAACTCATGACAATATTAATAGCCCATTCTAGAATGTCCGAGATGATAGACACTTCTTTCAAGAGAATGTGATACCTCACGTGACTTCTCCAGAATTTAAATGAACAGCGGGAGTAGTCTACAAGATTCTTGCTGCCATCTGGATTTCCTGGTATTTGGCTGGTCTATGTAAACCAACCAGCTATTCAGCAGAGGGAATATTAGTGTGATACTTGATGGTATGTGAGATGGAACACAGTAATTTATGGCTTTTTGCATAGTGATGAAGCTGTAAAGAAAGCTCCGTAATGCTCAGACAAGGAGGCTGCTGGACTTCAAGCAGCAAAGGCCCAAAACGAACCAGTGAAAAGGTGTCATTGAAAAAAAAAAAAAGCCAGGTGGGGAGCAAAGTGATACTTAAGGGCAGTTTACTGAAAGAGGGAATCTAGTGAAAAAAAAAGTCCAAGAGTGAAGGAATAACAGAGAAAATGAAACTAAGGAAGGAAATCAATCTCAGCTAATCATTTCAGAAGCTAACAAGTTGTCATTGCAATGATGCATAAAGTGAGAAATAATAAATATGTCTGCGCCAAAATCTGAAATATGAACTTTATTGCATTCTGTCTTCCACGGAATCATACAACAGTCTGTGATTAAAGATCATCTAGTCCAACTTCCTTGCCAGGTAGATCTTACAGTAGATCAAATTGCTCAAGACTAGCCAAACTGATAAGGAGCACTCTCAATGATGGGGCATCCACAACTTCTCTGGAACACCCGTTTGAGTGTCTCACCAGCTTCACTGTAGAAAAGTTTTTCCTTTTAGCCAATCTAAACCTAGTCTCAGTTTGAAAGCATGGCCCCTTGTCCTGTCTCTGCAAACTTTCCTAAAAAGTCTTTCTCCATTTGTCTTATACCCTCTTTACATATTCAAAGGCCACAATACTGTCTCTCCAGAAACCTCTCTTCTCCAGGCTAAAAGATCCTACTTTTCACAAGAACCAGGTCATAAACTGAGATGGAAGACATCTCAGGAGATCAGATCATGCAACAGCTCAGCGTAAGAATAGCTCTGAAGTCAGATCAACTAGCTTAGGGCTGTGTCTGTTTGAATTTTGAAAATTAGCAGGACTTGAAATGCTTCAAGGAAGAGAACTCGGGGTGGCTCCAGAAACAGCCTGAGAAACTCGAACAAACTCGAAACCTCAGAAACTACCACTGCTTTCTCTCCCTCAGCCCAAGCAGTCCCAAAGAAGAAGTGTTCCCAGCAGGCTGGGATAGCACACATATACACTGCGTATACGTGACAGGCATCGCCAGCAGCCACATCCTGCTCCTTTCTGTGGCTGGCAAGAGTGAGACTGGATGTTTACATGTGGGCAACCTGGGTCCCTCCAGCAGCTCACACACTCAGCCTGCCCAGTGACCCCACTGAATTCCAGTATTAGCAGTGTGCCAAGGCCACAGCACTACTCCGCTTGCTGGCACAGACCATCACACGCCTCCTAAATCAGTCAGGACTCCCCTGGTCCCACAGCCAGCACCCCACTTGCCCTCCGCCAGGCCACTGCCATTGTTCACCAACTTCTCCACTTTGATCTTTGCTGGTGCTCTCAACACTGGCACACCCAGATGTTCTGCAGCTGTTGTCTCCTGGTGGAAAGGACTTGTAAAGCCATGTTTCCTAACAGGACTTCCACAACCTTTCAAAGCAACCTTTACTGGGGTATGAACAATCTCATTCAAATGTCAACATTTCTTTTCCCGTATGTGAAATCAGAATTTCCTTCTTCCGGGCATGCCCAAAACAAGGCACAAACTACATTGTGCCTTCTGTTTCACATGCTGACTCGTTTGTAAACAATGCTAGGAGAATACCTGTTTTGATCCAAGCTAATCTCTGGCCCTTATAGTGCTTTCGGTAGTTAGTTTTGCTTTGTTATTTACTTGATGTCCCATTGAATTGTTGAATCATAAACAGACTACCTGTCTGTATAGCAGCATAGCAGTGATGAATAAATGCAAGAGAAGGAGCAAGGTGATTGTTTGCTAGACTCTTCCTAGAAACTGAGAAATCTGTTACTTAATGCTGACCACAGCAGATGGAGGAAGCATCCTACATGATGTCAAAGCAATGAAGCTGTAATCACTTTTATGATTACAGTCAAGGCACTGCTTTTGCCACCATAAGTGGAGTGCAGGGAATCTTAAAAGACGACACTCTAACTGTTGTCCATGCTCACTGAGAAAATAATGCTTTTACAGCAGAGCAGGTCTCACCGCAGCTAAATCATGGCTTCAACTGTACACCGCCTTCAAAAAGCCCACAAAAACACAAATGAAAGGATTTGGAAGCCAAGGGAATCTCGGATTGTGACATCAGCTCACTCTGGATTCTTTCCAAATTCTCAATTCCATTTTCTTCCGAGCCAATTTTCCCACCTAACTTGAGATGTAATTTATGGATTTCCAACACATCTAGTTACCTTAGAATTAGATTGCCACTAGCCAAAAAGACAGAAACAAGCAGTTAAGTGAAGACTGAAACCATGGGTGTTTAGAACAGCAAAACTTGGGCGAAACTATTCTTAAGAAAACCAAAACTTTTAGGACTTACCCATGTATTTTTGGAGGTGGAAAAAGTTTTACATCGAAAAGTCCCTAGGGAACTCTCTTCAGTGCCTGGAGAGCCGCTGTCGCTCGCCTTTCAAGGACCTATTCGTCACAGCAGAGGCAGCAGAGCACAAGATGGCCGACGAGAAGGGGCAGTGTAGAACTCTCTGTCTGTCTGTGTCTCTACTCAGTGTAGAACGTCTCTATCCTGGCACATTTTCGAGTGCGATACTTCCCTCCGGGTCTTCGGTCCTTGCGAAGCTCTATGTACTGTGAGCGCTGCTACTTGCAGCTGAGAAAGACCGTGGAGCTAGCGGCGAATTCGGAGAGCGCTGAGCACGTAGTCAAGAAGCGAGACGTGTCCCTGCAACGCGGTGCTAATAGCAGCTTCCTCGCGGCGGGGGCGAGCTCCGGCCACAAGGCATTCTCGTCCTGGCAACGGATCTCTGTGAAGGGCGTAGGCGAAAAGCTTTCGTTTTCCATTCGAACTGCGAGAGAGGCAGACTGTTGCACGGAGCTCTGAGAACAAAGGTGCACGCCCTAGGCGGGCTTGGGCAGAAGCAGCGTTCTCTAGCTCTTGGCTGCCGGCGCACTTGTGGTTGTGTGGCGCCCTTGCAGCGGCTTCTGGCCGCCGGCAAGTGAAAGCGACTCCACGCTTAGGCGAGGGCGGTGAACGAAGCGCCACTAGTCCCGTGCTTGTGTGCACCACGTTACAGGCTACTAGGAGAGGAAGGTGGTTGACTCTCGCTTGCCTTCCCAAGTGCCCTTAGCAGTCGGAAGGAGCAAGCTGAAGCACTGCTGCTTGTGCTGCTCCGTGGTTCCCTTGCAACCCGCTGGGAAAGCTTTGGCGGTCGCTTCTAGGCGCCGAGTTGCACACAGCACCACGGTAAGTGCCTCGGAGAAGGGAAATCCAGAGTGCAGCGAGGAGCTGGACGTGGCTTACGTGCAGTAAGGAGAAGGTGAACCTAGGCACTGCCTCTTCAATCTGGCCGCCTCTGCTCTGGTAGCAACTTTTGCAAGTCGGCAGAGGGAGCCGCGAGTATGTAGAACGGAGGGCAGCGAGACGCCGTGTGTTATGCGCCTTTTCAGGGCTGCTGCCAGGGTGCTACTTTAAGAACGCCTTTTTCTTCCTCGCGTCCTTCTCGCTTCGCTCTAGCTGCATGGAGTACAGCACAGCGAAGGAGTGAGGAAGGGCTCTGCCCCAGCTTTTGCCCCGGCCTGCCTGTGCTGCGCCTTTAGCTGCACACGAGAACAACGGCATTTCTTACCCGCAAGGTAAAAAAGGCTTTAGTGTAGCCTTAGGAATGGCAAGTGCCTAGGCATTAAGTTGAGCGACCACGTATGAGGGAGTCTTTAGAGGTTTCCTCCCCCATGGCGCAGGTGTATTCTCATTCTCGTGCTGAACTGAAAAGTCCGGGCATGGCAAGACTGGCCTGCCTTGCGCAGAGACGAACACAAATGTGGGGCTATGATCCTCTGTGTTCGGAGCTCTGCTTCCGGGTGTGTGGGCCGCCATGAGCCCGCAGCAGCCGCCGAGGACAGTGTGGATTGTGGATGAGTCTGGGCTGGCCCCCCGCCCCCCCGTTGGTCTGACAGCGGCAGAAGTGGCGTAGGAGCGGCATCGCCTGAGGGCCCCATGGGGGGCGGGAAGAGAGCCGGGAGTGACTCCGAGCGACACCGGAAGCGATATCCGTAGGGCCCGGAAGGCCAGCGTTGCCATCGAGTTTGGCCGGTAGGAGGCGTCTAAGGTGCTTTGAAAGGTGGAGCTTCTTTGCTCTAGGACAGTCTGGGAGAGCTGAGGGTGTCCAATCTGGAGAACAGAAGGCTCCAGGGAGATCTTCGAGCCCTTTGCAGTGCCTGCTGGGGCTCCAAGATAGCTGGGGAGGGACTTTGGAAAAGGGTCTGGACTCGCAGGACAAGGGGGGATAGCTTCAAACTGCCAGAGGGCTGGGATAGATGGGATATTGGAAAGGAATTCTTCCTTGGGTGGGTGCTGAGGCACATGTTGCTCAAAGAGGCTGTGTAGGAGCCCCATGGCAGGAAGCGTCCAGGGCCAGGCTGGAGCGGACATGGAGCAACCTGGACTAGTGGAAAAGTGTCCCTGCCCGTGTCAGGATGTGGGAAGAAGATAATTTGTCTCTAAGGTCGCTTCCAGTCCAAACCATTCTGGGATTCTAGGATTCATGGAAGGCCCTTTTCCAAGTGAAGTGTTGTATCTCTTGGCTCCCAGCTTGTAGTTGCCAGTTCTTCTGGAAGCAGGCGTGGCGAAGCAGCTGTGATGAGCCATGGGTTCTCAATAGGACGAGTGTGATATATTTGCAGAGAGGAAGGCTGCAGACAGATCTTCAAGGTCCAGGTAAAACAAGCAAAGGATTGAATAGAAGCCAAAGATTGGTTGTGTTAGTCAGTTTGCTGGCTGTTGAAATGGCCCCAGGTAATTTTCAACATTTCTAATTTGGATTTGTTTGAGTAAAAAATGAATGTGTTACCTCCAGCGTAGGCTCTCCAATGCATCTCCATGTGCTCCCATCTCTTTGTTGTATATCGGGTTCTATTAACTGAAGACAGAATCATAACACAGTAGTAAAACATTTAGAGGTGTAGTTAGCCAGCTTCAGGAGTTTTCAACTCAGCTGTTGACTTTTCTGGTAACTGTAGGCAAGGCAACACAATCCAGTTACTCCACTTTTCCTCTCTGAGGAAAAGATGATCTTTTTTTTTTTTTTTTTTCTCATTTTGAAAATAGCCTTGAATGAAGAGAGTTATGCACGTGGCATGTAGGATTCATTATTTTACCTTTCTCTTCTGTTGTCTTTCGCGTACTAGTCTTTTTAAAATTTTTTTGTCTCTGTTCTCCATTCAGTAGGTTTGAAAGAATTCTAATTGTTGAGATGATGGTTCTTTGAAGGCTCACTTAGCCCACCTTTTGGGTGAAGGAAAGAAGAAGACAAGGTCCTCTAGGAAGAGTAAAAAGCATACTTTCAAGAGACATTCAGAGATGTCTGCTGATGCCACGCAATTACCGTGTAATCAGCAGAAATGTGTTGGAAAAACACCCATCAGTGACTTCACAAGAAAGCCACACTCAAGACAGGTAAAGAACAGAAGCATAAAACCCCAAAGGTATGAAATGGACAGATTTTCATTGGGAATGAGCAACTCCTGTATTCTTGGTTCTAGAACTAGGGGCTTGTAATAAATAGACTGTCTCCTTGCCAAACGTAAACTTGGTGTCATGAACTGCTCACTGCCCGTTGAAGTGCAGGGCTAGTAGACTAATATTTGCCATGGCAGGCATATTGTATGGCTTTCCTGTTAAAAAGAAATTGGTTTTGCTCATAGCAATCTAGATATGTACCCAGTCTGACACCTATTTTTTAGGCTATATTTCCAAGTAAATGGCTTCCATGATGATGCAGTAAGTTTATGTCATGAACAGGAATGAAGTGATTGCATGCATCCTTTTTTACCCTAAGCCAGCTGCTGAGTAATGAGACAGAGACTCTCACTGACGCCAAGGAGTGCCCGTGCTTTTGGGAAAAGCACTGGGCAGATAAAGCCTATTTCCACATTTCTTGCTAGCGTCTCCTTCAAAGTTCATGGGTTTGTGCATCTTTTAGAGCTGTTCTAGATGTTCTTTGTAGTTTACATGTACTAAATGTAGCAGGTATTGCTTTCATGCCGTCCTACTAGATTTGAAGTTGGGATCTACTCAGGCTTCAATGTCTCAGAAGAAGCAACGTCGATTCTTTGAATTCTACTCTTGAACGTGAGAATGCTACTTATGTAGTTAATGAATTAATTAAATCGAATTCACTTGAATGGAAAAATTGTCTTGTTCATGTAGATTTTAACTTGGGAAATTGATATTTGAGTTCTACTTTTCATTGTTGTTGCTTTTCTGTATTCTTTGATTGCACAGATAGCAGATGTACTGACCAAGTATTGTGTGAAACTGGAGGAAATGTCCTTCCTCTTGGCAGCTGATGTTCACAAGCTCATTAACGCTAAGGCCATGGTAAATGTTTTACCTGGGGCAAGATAGCAGTCTGAATATTCCTAGAATGTCTTTCTTTCCCCAGATGAAATTCATTTTTTCTGCCTATCAATCACTGAAATATAGAAGAAATTTCTACTTGACGGGGTATTGGTTATCATTTGTGTTCTTTTCTCCCCTCATTTTCTGTAGAAGAGACAATTTTTGGTTTGTTTTTGCATGTTGTATGCTGCTTCTACTTCTGGTTTTGTTTTTTAATACACAGAATATAAACGGAGCACTGCTGGATAATGAGAGGGCAACTGCCAAGCTACTCTTGAATCGAATGAAATCAGAGCTTGAGAAAGAAAAATGGCATCAACTGAAATGGCAAGGGACTGGAAGCTCATGCAAAAGAAGTGTGGAGTTCAGAGTTTCAGGTCAGAAATTTGGCAGTCTTCTTTTGGACAATGAGCAACACCAAGAGGCTAGTGTTCACTTTTGGTTTCTGTTAAAGTAATACTTGATCATTTTTTCTTTCTACGTGATACCACGTATGATATCACATATATCATGTGATTCCATCCTACATATCTACTTTCCATCCTGCAGAGAATTTATGGCAAGTGAAGAAATACAGAATCCCCCAACTGTGAATATGGAAATGGAAAAGTTGATAAAGGAGCAGATGGTACTCAGTGAAGAGAGACTGAAGGTTTTGCAATATATCGGGTATGGCAAAAGAGGGTATAGCATAAAGGAAAACAATTGTTGCTGGAGTTAATGAAGGACTTGGCTACAAAATGCACTTTGCTTCCTGTCAATGTGTGATTGCTAAATGCAGCAGTAAGGCAGGGTCTACATCTATTTCTGTACAGCTCTTTTGAATGGAAAAAATGCATTCTTGATTTTCAGTGCCCCAGCTACACTTAATAGGTGGCGATCAGGCTCTAAAAATGGAGGAATGCAGAAGTAAATCTCGAAACATAGCAGAAATGGGCAAAGAGGGGTGGAGAGCTAGAACTTGGTGTTTTTGTCAAGGCATTTTTTTCTCCATGGCGTGGGATTTTATTTGCGGAATAAATGAAGAGAGGAGTCTGGATAGAAATCTAACGTTGCTACGTTTGAATATCCATCCTGAACACAAGACACATTGGTGTGGGTGCAATGCATTACGATCTTTACAGGGAGGTTTTTTACGGTGGATGTAGGAACCAGGTAGATGACAGTTAGTTCCTTATCGGGCAGTAAACAGTTGGCCTTGAACAACAACAATCTCAGGTTTATTTTCATTGCCAAGATGGCTGTAAATAAAAGAACGCCCAGTAGTATGGATATTCGGATTCATAATTTTATATTTGAAGTACTGACTGGTTTGTATTTTAGGATACCTGACTCTTGTTTCCTGCTTTGATAGCACCCTGTTGCCTCCAACACGTGCCAAATCTGATGGAAACGAATGGTGCAGAACTCTGGAGAATTGAAACAAAAGTCTAGGTAGGTCGGGAAATCCTAAGAACAGTCTGGAATTCAAGCAATATTTTCTTTTCTCCTGGGCAACGATGAGGCAGACGGTTGCTTTGAGAGTGCATGTTTGCTCTATTCTTTGTTCCGTGTGTTGCCACATACCTTCTCAGTTGCTTGGAGGTGGCAGTAAGAGCCAAAGAAGCTGCCTGTGGCATGGCTTTCCTTTGGCCAGTACAAACACCTGTGCATGGGGAGATCTAGCAGGAACTGGCTCGGTTAGAATGAATCTGGGGGAAATCAAATGTTAATTTTGACGTGGATCCCTTCTCAGTCATACAAAAATACTCCTTTTTAACTCCTGGAGAAGAAGAGGGGAAGTATGAGAAGAAGAGGGGAAGTATTGGAGATACTTCCTTTCTCTGTGTCCTTGCAGCATGCCTTCCCGCTCTGTGTCTGCCTTCTCTTGCTCCAGAGCACATCCAGTTGGGATGTTTGTAGCCTGTATGGTAGCAAAGAAGTTGGTAGCGATTGTTAAGTACCTTGCTACTTTGAAGCATAATGAGAAACAGCTGTGTATGAAAATGTCTTGATTTCTTTGGCTGGTAATGTCTGGTGTCTGTAGGCACTGCTGGCATCTGTTCCGTGTGCTGAGATTCAGCACATGGCCTCTGTCATGTTTCCATGTCACACTGCACTGTGAAAGATGGGAATTTTGACTGTGGTCTGTTCCGTATCATTCAGACAGCCCTAATGTGGAGTGCGTGGAGAAAATGAGCATCCAGTATGAGCTGGTCGAGGGCAAATGTCAGGAGAAAGGGCAGATGTGCAAGTTGAGTGCCACAGCTTTTGGCTGTGATAGCCGTGGTCCAATGTGTCATTAGAGAGAGTAAAGATGCACCAGACAGTGAGATAACAAGTGGAATTCCTTTTTAACCTCCGCCTTACTCTGTTCAAAAAGTAAGCCATCCGTTTGGTTTCACAGTAGTAGTTGGTATTTGTGCTTGAAATGTGGAAAAGCCGTAACAAATGCCAGTAATGAAGGGAGTGCTGTCCTACATGAATGTGGAAGATGCAAGGAGCCTCAGCCCTTGTGCTAAATCTGTCTTATCTTGGGAAAGAAATTCCACCTCTGCCTCAATTTCTCCCTTTGTGTCCAACCAGATGGTATTGTTTAGTAATCTAATATGGCATGTGGGAGGCTGAATCTATCTCTGTCCATCACAAGAAAAGAAACACTACGTTTAGCCAGGCTCTCTGAAAGCCACACAGTATTTCTTCTGTGCATGTCAATAATTTGTTCTTCTTTTCCTTCAGATGACCCTGTTGGATGTGAACATTTGCACAGCAGAAGATGCTGAAGTTGTGCACTCCAACATGCTTCAGATGACTGAGAAACGAAAATGTAGGTTTGAAGAAGTGGAGCACGTGGATGTACGTTTCTTTTATTTGATGACATATATCTTCATCACTCCTTGGGATTAGTCTGTTCTTCCTGTGCTCCCACCTGCAATGCCTTCTGCGTGGTAGGCTGTTGATGTCACCTTAGAAAGAGGTCCATAGTGTGACAAAACACTCCAGAGAAACAGTTTGGTGTGGAAGAGTTTCATGTGGAAGTGTTCATAATTCTTGTGTTTATTATTTGTAATAGAAATAGATTGTATTTTTATGATCATTTCTATCTGAAATACATAGGATAGCGATGAATGACATATGGCCCAGTCTGCTTAAGATCAGACTTCAGGAAGAGCTGGAAATGATCTCCCAAATGTCTTCCAATCTTTTCTATACATAAAAAAAGTCGGGCAGTTGTTTCTAAAGGGATAAATTATAGAATGTGATTTGGTGCTTTATGGTGCCAGAATAAACAGAAGTTTTGAGAATCCGCATTCTTACCAGTTTACTTGGAGACTGATTTTTTTTTACTCTCCAGATAGAAGACGCCATGTTGGATACCAGTCGTAAAATTCCAGGCAGCCTTTTATCATGTTACATATCCTCTTACTCATTCATTTCACCTTCCAGCAGTTTAGAAAGAACTTGTTCACTTGAATGTTTTTCTTTGGAGTGATTTGAAGGAGACGGCTAAATGGCCATAATCCAGGTAGAAACATAAAAACAAGGGTGTGCTATAAAGACAGGACTTCTTAATGCAAAGAGCCCTCTGAAATTCAAAATACCTGCTATAAAATTAAAAATGTAATCTTTGACTTTTAGATGGGAATTTCTCCTCTTCAGTTTCATTCTGTCAGGTGCATTTTTGCTAACTGCTTGATTCACGCTGAATGGACAGTCCTGTCTTATTGTTGGTATGGCAACAGCGATAGAGATCACTGCTGCTTTCTGTAGAAAGTGGCTGCAAGTTGCTATGACGAGATCTTGTGCAGGTCTAGAGTCTGATTGGATGTGAGGTTCTCATTGTTTCAGAACACCAACTTGGGGTGGCAGTGTCAGAGGTGTTCATTATCTAGGAAGATTTTCATAGGCGATGAGTTTTGCTGAGGTAGCTTTCTCTTCTGGGTGTAGAAGATATGTGCATAATTAACTTCCTTGAATCCTAAAGAGCTGGGGAGATTTTAGTATCTACGAAACCATTTTTACTAGCTTTTTTATGTGGCCTTAGATGATGAAAGTGATCTGGATACAATCTTAGAAAAAAGGCAAACGGTGAGCTGTGAGGAAGAGCTGAAGGAGTATTTGGAGAACACCCTTTCTTCTTGAGATCAACTTAGAACAAGGTATGAATTTGGTATGTTTTGTAAACTTAAAAGGTAGAGCATCTTTGAACATTGGTTGTACTACTTAGGCCTTGTTTTAATGCTGTTGTGTGAAGGTATGGAAAAAGAGTGCTTTTCACTTCATGTAAGAATATAGAATAATGTCCCTACTGAACAAGGTTAAGGCAAATAATGCCCACGGTTTAGGAATGGGACAAAGGAAGACTGCTATCATTCAAAAACCATAGCACATCAGTATTACTGTGCATACCATCACATCCATGCCTTATTCAGAAGGTAAAAGTAGTAGTGCAGATTCTTGGATCACCGGAATCAGAAGTTGGTCTGCACCATCATCTCTTCACTCATAGATTTGATCTCATTCAAAGTTCTAGGAACTCAGACGTTTAAGACAGCCAAGCACCGGCAACTTTAAAAACCATCTAAAAATGGGTACAATACCGCTCTCCTTCCTGAAGAGCTTAGCAGCAGCTCTGAAGCCGTAGAGGAAGCAGCACTGTTCACACACCCAGGAGGTCTTTCCTACCTGCTCGATCAGAGGCACATTAGAAGAGCAGTGTGGACCTGAGGGGCAGATGCACATACCTTCACACACCTCGCAGTGGGACTGTGGTTAGAGCTGGAGGTTTGATACTCTTCCTAATAATTTGAGCCGTTAAAACAAAGCCAGAGGTAACAGACCAAGTGAAAATACAATGCCAGGTTGCGGAAAGAGAATGTTACCTATCTGAACTCGTACAAAAATTCCCCATCATTCTCTTTGTTTAGGAGACCAAGCCAATGTCCGTGTAAATGAAAACAAGTGTGAATATTGATTTTTCTTGAATCAAGACTCAGCTTTATGTCCAAGTCAAAGGCAAATAAACCAGAAAGGCTCCGCTGAGCACAGTGCAGAACTAACATGGAAGACAGTCATTTGACCTCTTATGTAAGCAGTGTTGGTGTGGTTCCCCATCCAAAAGGAAGGATGTCAAATGCTTCTTTGGAAATATTTTAACTTCTCTGCGTTTCTTTCTTTGTAATGAACTAATCTCTAACAAGCCAGGACGTGATTGTGTTCAGTAGAAACAGATCAATGGCAACATTTAGCCTAAAGGTTTTATGAGATTGATCAGGAAGTTCGATTTCGATTTAAAGGCACTGTAGTCATATTTAATTTTATTTCTCTCCGCACTTGAGTCTCTTAAACAGGGACCTTCAATTGGACAGGAACGGGACACTGAAGCAAATTGTAATGGATGACGTAATGGCTTACCCAGAAGCATTTTGTGGGAATTGATTTCTTCTAGGTATCCATCAGCCAGCATTTTAGTGTGAAGGGAATCTTCAAACAGGTAAAACAAAAATTCCCGTTGGTTTCAACCCTGACTGCTATATTAATTTTTCACTTTGGAGAAAATTTTCATGACCTTTAAAATTCAGACTGTATCAAGTATTGTTTCAGCCATTGAAGAAAGTGCTTTTGATGAAGATAGGAGAGGGAAACCAAAACATTTCTCAGAGCCACACTTTGAGCTCTGTCCTTGTTACAAACGGCACTTGAGCAAATGCATTTGCCTTTGGAACAGAAAACGACAAGGTAACAGGCTTATCATTACGGATTTGAGTGTTCCAGGTTCTTTAGGTAGTAAGTGATCTATTCAAGATGATCTCTTCCTGAAATAGATCCATTTTGAGAAGGGATATGGATTTCTTAGAAGAAGGCAAATCCCTATGTTAAAACGGTGTGGTGGGTGTTTTTTGTTGTTGTTGTTTTGCTTTTAGAACTTGCAAGGCACAATCGACTTCATAGTTGGAGATGCAGATAAGACCACGACATTCCAAACAGGTGTTTCTTTTTGGTTGTTTTTCAATCTGTCTATCTTTGGATTGTAACCAGTAGAACTGTGCTTGAACTGGAAAGAAGTAGCGGAGGTTTCAGAAGTGGAGCATGCGGTGGAACAGTAAGCTGAGAGCATTGTGCAAGGAGAGGAAAGAGGGGAAAATGGTAAGAGTTTCCTGAGTCGGAAGGGACCCCTAGGGATCGTCAAAGTCCAACTCCTGGCCCTGCACAGACACTCCAACAGTCCCACCCTCTGCATCCCTGAGAGCATTGGCCAAACGCTCCTGGATCTCTGGCAGCCTTGGGGCTGTGCCCATTGCCTGGAGAACCTATTCAGTGCCCGACCAGCCTCTGAGGAAAAAAACCTTTCCTTGATAGCCAGCCTAATCGTCCCCTGACACAGCTCCTGGCATTCCCTTGGCTCCTGTCCCTGGTCGCAGAGAGCAGAGAGCAAAGCTGTCCCTGTGCTGCCCTTGGGAGGAGCTGAGAGGTCCCAAGTGAGGTGTGAGCTCAGTGTCCTCTCTGCAGCTGAACCAAATGCCCTGAGCCACTCTTTGTATGGCTTTCCCTCCAGCCTCTTCGCTATCCCTGTGTCCCTCCTTTGGACATTTCTCCAATAGCCTGAGGTCTTTCTGACGCTGTGGCATCCAAAATTGCCCCCAGGGCTTGAAGAGAGCGCAGTCCCAGCCCAGAGCAGAGCGGGACAATCGCCTCTCTCGAGCGAGCGGTGCCAGAAGATAGGGACAGTTGTCAAAAAATCAGCTGGAGAAAGAAATCTAACAGAGAAACGGGTGATCTTGGCACAGGAAATGGAAGAAGCAGAGGAAGAAGAAGATGAGGAGAGGATTCCTTGTAAAAGTGAAGAAAATGAGCATGCAGAACAGGGACTAAGCATTATGCAGGTAAGTGAGCAAGAGAATAAGTTTGAAAGTGAAGGCAGTTTTGTCCAAAAGAAGGAGGAATAGGAAGTCTTTTTGCTGAGAATGAATAGAAAGTTTTTTTGCATTTAGTTTGTATACGAAGCGCACAGGGCTCTAGATCCTTTTGTGGGAAAATGGAGTGTGTAAAGTTGCCAATCATTTTGGAGCGAATTTGGAGGTTTTTGGGGTCCCAGGTGAATTTTGGGTTGAATTCTGGGGATTTGGGAGTGCCCAGGTGAATTGGGGGGGGCGGGGCGGGGCGGGGATTTGGGGAGATCCAGGTGAGTTTTGAGGGGTCCCAGGTTGATTTTGGGGGAGAATTTGTGGAATTTTGGGGGATCCCGGGTAGCGAGGTTTGGGGTGAATTTGTGGAATGTGGGGAGTCCCAGTTGAATTTTAGGGGGAATTTGTGGAATTCTAGGGATCTCAGGGGAATTTTGGGGTGAATTTGGTGAATTTTAGGGTATACGTGTGAATTTTAGGGTTCTCAGGTGAGTTTTGGGAATGCCAGGCGTATTTTGGGGTGAATTCTGTCGATTTTGGGGTATCCAGGTGAGCATTTGGAAGTCGTGGGAGAATTTTGGGATGAATTTGGGGGGATGCAGGTGGATTTTCCGGGGAATTTTGGTGATTTTTGGGAGTCCCAGATGGGTCTGGGAGTGAATTTGGTGGATTTGGGGGTATCTGGGAGGGTTTTGAGGGGGATTGGAGACATTTTGGAGTGAATTTGGGAGGTGTTGGGGGGACTGGGTCTTGGGGGTGATTTGAGGGGTTTTGGGGGTTGCAGGTGGGATTTTGGGGTGAAGCCCTGGAATTTGGGGGTCCCCCGTGAATTTTGGGGTGAATTTGTGGGCTTTTGGGAGTTGCCAGGTGAGTGCTGAGCGTCCCAGGGGGGACTTCGGGGTGAATTTTGGGGATTTGGGGTTTCCCAGGTGAATTTCTGAGGTGGAAAGGTTCAAAAAGGGTTTTTTTTGAAAACAAGTTAAAGCCAGAAGGTTATTGAAAATTAATAGATGTGATGCAAGTAGGTAATATGCAGACAATACACAGCGAGACAAATCATGGGAAAAATACAGTGGTAACACATGAGTGTGTGAGGATGGGATCAGTATAGCTAAGGCTCAGTTGAAGCTGAATTTGGAAAAGCATGCCAAAACTAAGAATAATAAAGGCACCTACGGGTATTTCAGTGGGAAAAGGAAGATGAAAAGAAACCTATCACACCTCCCCTATTCCCCCCACCCCCCCCCCCCCCACCCCCATAAGCCAGACAGGACTAGTGACAACAGACAAGGAGAAGGCTGAGGTACTCAACAAGTGTTGGTCTCAATTTTTACTGCCAGTCACTATTTCCACATCTCTCAGGTTATTGGACTGGTGGACTTGATTCTAACCCATAGTAGCAGGTCAGCTTTCAGACCACTTGAGGAACCTGAGCATGCAAGACCATGGGACCCACCCAGAGGCATGTCAGGGCCCTGAGAGAACTGGCAGCTGTAGTTGCTAAGGTGCTTTCTCCATCATATTTGAGAAATCAAGGTAACCAGCTGAAGTCTCCAGACACTGTGTTGTATTGACTCCAGTCCTCTTGGTCTTTTTTGTAAATCTTAGAGCTCTGAGTCAATTTCTGCAGAGGATTCCCAATGCAGTTTCAAAAATGGAATCTTTGTTACTGGTCCTCATGTTGATCTTGGATATTTCCATTTTCTGCATTCCTTTATTTTCGAAACATTTGTAATGACTGAAAAGAAAGCTGAGACGAGGCATTATGCTCTTTCCAGTGATAGAAATGGACCTGTATTCTTTTCAGGCAAATATATTTTTGCTGTGTCTAAGCACATGTGCATACCTGTGTTTGATTTATGTGTCCAGGTTTTGGCAATGGGGCAGCCACAGGGCCGTCCTGTGACAATGGCCCAGGTGCTGCCCTGTCCCGCTTTCTTCCAACTGGCTCCACTTCAGGATGTCCTCCCTGCTGAGAGAAGAGGCGGGGACAGCACCTTTAGAAATGTGACTTTCTGGGGGTTTTTTAGTTTTGTTTTGTTTTGTTATTTTTAAAGTTACTAAAAACCTTCACCCTGATTTTTTGTGTTGGGTTTGGGGTATTTTTTCAGTTTTGGGTGGGTTTTTGGTGGGCTTTCTGGGGGCTTTTTTTGTCTCTTTGGGGATTATAGGTTTGGGGGTTTTGTGTGTTTGTTTGGTCTGCTTTTTTTGTTTGTTTGATTGTTTGTTTGTTTTTTTATTACGGTTTTGTAGAGTTTTTTAAGCAAATTGATTGGAAAACTGAATAGTCCTCCACTATAGTCTCCTGGATTCACCTGAGACTCTTCCTAGGCATCTCCCTGATCCTTTTTGCAATGAGTCTCACATCATTCTCCTGAAGAAACTGTCTGCTTATGGTTTGCATGGGTGGGCTGTTTGCTGGGTGACAAACTGGGTGATGGCCAGGCCCACAGAGTGGTGGGAAATAGAGTTCATCCAGCTGGTCCCCAAGGCTCGGTCTTGGGCCCAGTCCTGTTTAATATCTTGCTCAGTGTTCTGGACAAGGGGATAGAGTACACGCCCAGGAAGTTCACAGATGATGCAAAGTTGGCTGGTAGTGTTTTTTTCTTCTGGAGGACAGCAGGCTCTGCTTCTTCTTCCTCCTGTTCTGAGGTCGCTGCTCCCTCTTCATCCCTCATTAAGTGTGCTGATTTTGTCACTTGGATGAGAAAACAAACAATTTTAGCAACAATACTAGTGGCAGGGTACAAGAAAGGAAGAGTTCACACGAATTCCCCCCCCCCTAACAACAGAAAATACCTGATGGCTCCTCTGCCCAGCTTACTGACTACACCGGAACCCATTGTCCCCCAAAGATACTCCCTTCTCCCTGCCCCCAGCCATGATGTGAGATGGAATAGAATAACTAAGATTAAGATTCTCCCTGTGGAACTCCATCATACTTCGATTCTGGGAAAAAAAATTTCTTGAAGTTCTATCATTTCAGATCATTTGAATTTGAATTTGCATACTAAAAAGTCTAGCCAGAAACTCATGACAATATTAATAGCCCATTCTAGAATGTCCGAGATGATAGACACTTCTTTTAAGAGAATGTGATACCTCACGTGACTTCTCCAGAATTTAAATGAACAGCGGGAGTAGTCTACAAGATTCTTGCTGCCATCCGGATTTCCTGGTATTTGGCTGGTCTATGTAAGCCAATCAGCTATTCAGCAGAGGGAATATTAGTGTGATACTTGATGGTATGTGAGATGGAACACAGTAATTTATGGCTTTTTGCATAGTGATGAAGCTGTAAAGAAAGCTCCGTAATGCTCAGACAAGGAGGCTGCTGGACTTCAAGCAGCAAAGGCCCAAAACGAACCAGTGAAAAGGTGTCATTGAAAAAAAAAAAAAAAGCCAGGTGGGGAGCAAAGTGATACTTAAGGGCAGTTTACTGAAAGAGGGAATCTAGTGAAAAAAAAAGTCCAAGAGTGAAGGAATAACAGAGAAAATGAAACTAAGGAAGGAAATCAATCTCAGCTAATCATTTCAGAAGCTAACAAGTTGTCATTGCAATGATGCATAAAGTGAGAAATAATAAATATGTCTGCGCCAAAATCTGAAATATGAACTTTATTGCATTCTGTCTTCCACGGAATCATACAACAGTCTGTGATTAAAGATCATCTAGTCCAACTTCCTTGCCAGGTAGATCTTACAGTAGATCAAATTGCTCAAGACTAGCCAAACTGATAAGGAGCACTCTCAATGATGGGGCATCCACAACTTCTCTGGAACACCCGTTTGAGTGTCTCACCAGCTTCACTGTAGAAAAGTTTTTCCTTTTAGCCAATCTAAACCTAGTCTCAGTTTGAAAGCATGGCCCCTTGTCCTGTCTCTGCAAACTTTCCTAAAAAGTCTTTCTCCATTTGTCTTATACCCTCTTTACATATTCAAAGGCCACAATACTGTCTCTCCAGAAACCTCTCTTCTCCAGGCTAAAAGATCCTACTTTTCACAAGAACCAGGTCATAAACTGAGATGGAAGACATCTCAGGAGATCAGATCATGCAACAGCTCAGCGTAAGAATAGCTCTGAAGTCAGATCAACTAGCTTAGGGCTGTGTCTGTTTGAATTTTGAAAATTAGCAGGACTTGAAATGCTTCAAGGAAGAGAACTCGGGGTGGCTCCAGAAACAGCCTGAGAAACTCGAACAAACTCGAAACCTCAGAAACTACCACTGCTTTCTCTCCCTCAGCCCAAGCAGTCCCAAAGAAGAAGTGTTCCCAGCAGGCTGGGATAGCACACATATACACTGCGTATACGTGACAGGCATCGCCAGCAGCCACATCCTGCTCCTTTCTGTGGCTGGCAAGAGTGAGACTGGATGTTTACATGTGGGCAACCTGGGTCCCTCCAGCAGCTCACACACTCAGCCTGCCCAGTGACCCCACTGAATTCCAGTATTAGCAGTGTGCCAAGGCCACAGCACTACTCCGCTTGCTGGCACAGACCATCACACGCCTCCTAAATCAGTCAGGACTCCCCTGGTCCCACAGCCAGCACCCCACTTGCCCTCCGCCAGGCCACTGCCATTGTTCACCAACTTCTCCACTTTGATCTTTGCTGGTGCTCTCAACACTGGCACACCCAGATGTTCTGCAGCTGTTGTCTCCTGGTGGAAAGGACTTGTAAAGCCATGTTTCCTAACAGGACTTCCACAACCTTTCAAAGCAACCTTTACTGGGGTATGAACAATCTCATTCAAATGTCAACATTTCTTTTCCCGTATGTGAAATCAGAATTTCCTTCTTCCGGGCATGCCCAAAACAAGGCACAAACTACATTGTGCCTTCTGTTTCACATGCTGACTCGTTTGTAAACAATGCTAGGAGAATACCTGTTTTGATCCAAGCTAATCTCTGGCCCTTATAGTGCTTTCGGTAGTTAGTTTTGCTTTGTTATTTACTTGATGTCCCATTGAATTGTTGAATCATAAACAGACTACCTGTCTGTATAGCAGCATAGCAGTGATGAATAAATGCAAGAGAAGGAGCAAGGTGATTGTTTGCTAGACTCTTCCTAGAAACTGAGAAATCTGTTACTTAATGCTGACCACAGCAGATGGAGGAAGCATCCTACATGATGTCAAAGCAATGAAGCTGTAATCACTTTTATGATTACAGTCAAGGCACTGCTTTTGCCACCATAAGTGGAGTGCAGGGAATCTTAAAAGACGACACTCTAACTGTTGTCCATGCTCACTGAGAAAATAATGCTTTTACAGCAGAGCAGGTCTCACCGCAGCTAAATCATGGCTTCAACTGTACACCGCCTTCAAAAAGCCCACAAAAACACAAATGAAAGGATTTGGAAGCCAAGGGAATCTCGGATTGTGACATCAGCTCACTCTGGATTCTTTCCAAATTCTCAATTCCATTTTCTTCCGAGCCAATTTTCCCACCTAACTTGAGATGTAATTTATGGATTTCCAACACATCTAGTTACCTTAGAATTAGATTGCCACTAGCCAAAAAGACAGAAACAAGCAGTTAAGTGAAGACTGAAACCATGGGTGTTTAGAACAGCAAAACTTGGGCGAAACTATTCTTAAGAAAACCAAAACTTTTAGGACTTACCCATGTATTTTTGGAGGTGGAAAAAGTTTTACATCGAAAAGTCCCTAGGGAACTCTCTTCAGTGCCTGGAGAGCCGCTGTCGCTCGCCTTTCAAGGACCTATTCGTCACAGCAGAGGCAGCAGAGCACAAGATGGCCGACGAGAAGGGGCAGTGTAGAACTCTCTGTCTGTCTGTGTCTCTACTCAGTGTAGAACGTCTCTATCCTGGCACATTTTCGAGTGCGATACTTCCCTCCGGGTCTTCGGTCCTTGCGAAGCTCTATGTACTGTGAGCGCTGCTACTCGCAGCTGAGAAAGACCGTGGAGCTAGCGGCGAATTCGGAGAGCGCTGAGCACGTAGTCAAGAAGCGAGACGTGTCCCTGCAACGCGGTGCTAATAGCAGCTTCCTCGCGGCGGGGGCGAGCTCCGGCCACAAAGCATTCTCGTCCTGGCAACGGATCTCTGTGAAGGGCGTAGGCGAAAAGCTTTCGTTTTCCATTCGAACTGCGAGAGAGGCAGACTGTTGCACGGAGCTCTGAGAACAAAGATGCACGCCCTAGGCGGGCTTGGGCAGAAGCAGCGTTCTCGAGCTCTTGGCTGCCGGCACACTGCTGGCTGTGTGGCGCCCTTGCAGCGGCTTCTGGCCGCCGGCAAGTGAAAGCAGCGCCAGGCGTGGGCGAGGGTGGTGAACGAAGCAGCACTCGTCCCGTGCTTGTGTGCACCACGTTACAGGCTACTAGGAGAGGAAGGTGGTTGACTCTCGCTTGCCCTCCCAAGTGCCCTTAGCAGTCGGAAGGAGCAAGCTGAAGCACTGCTGCTTGTGCTGCTCCGTGGTTCCCTTGCAGCCCGCTGTGAAAGCATTGGCGGTCACTTCTAGGCGCCGAGTTGCACACAGCACCACGGTAAGTGCCGCGGAGAAGGGAAATCCAGAGTGCAGCGAGGAGCTGGACGTAGCTTACGCGCAGTAAGGAGAAGGTGAACCTAGGCACTGCCTCTTCAATCTGGCCGCCTCTGCTCCGGTAACAACTTTCGCAAGTCGGCAGAGGGAGCTGCGAGTGTGTAGAACGGAGGGCAGCGAGACGCCGTGTGTTATGTGCCCTTTCAGGGCTGCTGCCAGGGGGCTAGTTTAAGTACGCTTTTTTCTTCCTCGCGTCCTTCTCGCTTCGCTCTAGCTGCATGGAGTACAGTACAGCGAAGGAGTGAGGACGGGCACTGCCGCAGCTTTTGCCCTGGCGTGCAACGGCTGTGTGCTGCTTTTCCAAGCAGTAAGACCACTGAGAAGTGAAAGCGATAGCGAAGGAGCTCTTTGACTGCTCGTGTGCTCTTCGCTGCACTCCGCCGCTCGCAAGCGGCTTCGTTCTTCGCCTTCTGCCGTCCGGCGAGAGCTGAACTCCGGCGGTCAGTTGCAGCTCTGACCAACAGCGTGTTCTCAGTTCTGCGGGCAAGCACGCCCTCTTGCCTTGGCCCCGAGAGCAAAGTCCCGAGCGAGCACTCGACTCAGTGCAATGCACCCGGAAGGACGCTCTCGCTCGTCTTTCAAGGAGCGATTCCTAACAGCACAAGCAGCAGAGGCACAAACTGCATGACGAGAAGGGACAACGTAGAACACGTCTCTGTCCTGGCACATTTTCGTGTGCGATACTTCCCTCCGGGTCTTCGGGCCTTGCGAAGCCCCGTGTACTGCGAGCGCTGCTACTCGCAGCTCAGAAGGACCGTGGAGCTAGCGGCGAATTCGGAGAGCTCTTCGCTGCACTGCGCCGCTCGCAAGCGGCTTCGTTCTTCGCCTTCTGCCGTCCGGCGAGAGCTGAACTCCGGCGGTCAGTTGCAGCTCTGCCCAACAGCGTGTTCTCAGTTCTGCGGGCAAGCACGCCCTCTTGCCTTGGCCCCGAGCAAAGTCCCGAGCGAGCACTCGACTCAGTGCAATGCACCCGGAAGGACGCTCTCGCTCGTCTTTCAAGGAGCGATTCCTAACAGCAGAAGCAGCAGAGGCACAAACTGCATGACGAGAAGGGACAACGTAGAACACGTCTCTGTCCTGCCACATTTTCGTGTGCGATACTTCCCTCCGGGTCTTCGGGCCTTGCGAAGCTCCGTGTACTGCGAGCGCTGCTACTCGCAGCTCAGAAGGACCGTGGAGCTAGCGGCGAATTCGGAGAGCTCTTCGCTGCACTGCGCCGCTCGCAAGCGGCTTCGTTCTACGCCTTCTGCCGTCCGGCGACAGCTGAACTCCGGCGGTCAGTTGCAGCTCTGCCCAACAGCGTGTTCTCAGTTCTGCGGGCAAGCACGCCCTCTTGCCTTGGCCCCGAGAGCAAAGTCCCGAGCGAGCACTCGACTCAGTGCAATGCACCCGGAAGGACGCTCTCGCTCGTCTTTCAAGGAGCGATTCCTAACAGCACAAGCAGCAGAGGCACAAACTGCATGACGAGAAGGGACAACGTAGAACACGTCTCTGTCCTGGCACATTTGCGTGTGCGATACTTCCCTCCGGGTCTTCGGGCCTTGCGAAGCTCCGTGTACTGCGAGCGCTGCTACTCGCAGCTCAGAAGGACCGTGGAGCTAGCGGCGAATTCGGAGAGCTCTTCGCTGCACTGCGCCGCTCGCAAGCGGCTTCGTTCTTCGCCTTCTGCCGTCCGGCGAGAGCTGAACTCCGGCGGTCAGTTGCAGCTCTGCCCAACAGCGTGTTCTCAGTTCTGCGGGCAAGCACGCCCTCTTGCCTTGGCCCCGAGCAAAGTCCCGAGCGAGCACTCGACTCAGTGCAATGCACCCGGAAGGACGCTCTCGCTCGTCTTTCAAGGAGCGATTCCTAACAGCAGAAGCAGCAGAGGCACAAACTGCATGACGAGAAGGGACAACGTAGAACACGTCTCTGTCCTGCCACATTTTCGTGTGCGATACTTCCCTCCGGGTCTTCGGGCCTTGCGAAGCTCCGTGTACTGCGAGCGCTGCTACTCGCAGCTCAGAAGGACCGTGGAGCTAGCGGCGAATTCGGAGAGCTCTTCGCTGCACTGCGCCGCTCGCAAGCGGCTTCGTTCTACGCCTTCTGCCGTCCGGCGACAGCTGAACTCCGGCGGTCAGTTGCAGCTCTGCCCAACAGCGTGTTCTCAGTTCTGCGGGCAAGCACGCCCTCTTGCCTTGGCCCCGAGAGCAAAGTCCCGAGCGAGCACTCGACTCAGTGCAATGCACCCGGAAGGACGCTCTCGCTCGTCTTTCAAGGAGCGATTCCTAACAGCACAAGCAGCAGAGGCACAAACTGCATGACGAGAAGGGACAACGTAGAACACGTCTCTGTCCTGGCACATTTTCGTGTGCGATACTTCCCTCCGGGTCTTCGGGCCTTGCGAAGCTCCGTGTACTGCGAGCGCTGCTACTCGCAGCTCAGAAGGACCGTGGAGCTAGCGGCGAATTCGGAGAGCTCTTCGCTGCACTGCGCCGCTCGCAAGCGGCTTCGTTCTTCGCCTTCTGCCGTCCGGCGAGAGCTGGACTCCGGCGGTCAGTTGCAGCTCTGCCCAACAGCGTGTTCTCAGTTCTGCGGGCAAGCACGCCCTCTTGCCTTGGCCCCGAGCAAAGTCCCGAGCGAGCACTCGACTCAGTGCAATGCACCCGGAAGGTCGCTCTCGCTCGTCTTTCAAGGAGCGATTCCTAACAGCACAAGCAGCAGAGGCACAAACTGCATGACGAGAAGGGACAACGTAGAACACGTCTCTGTCCTGGCACATTTTCGTGTGCGATACTTCCCTCCGGGTCTTCGGGCCTTGCGAAGCTCCGTGTACTGCGAGCGCTGCTACTCGCAGCTCAGAAGGACCGTGGAGCTAGCGGCGAATTCGGAGAGCTCTTCGCTGCACTGCGCCGCTCGCAAGCGGCTTCGTTCTTCGCCTTCTGCCGTCCGGCGACAGCTGAACTCCGGCGGTCAGTTGCAGCTCTGCCCAACAGCGTGTTCTCAGTTCTGCGGGCAAGCACGCCCTCTTGCCTTGGCCCCGAGAGCAAAGTCCCGAGCGAGCACTCGACTCAGTGCAATGCACCCGGAAGGACGCTCTCGCTCGTCTTTCAAGGAGCGATTCCTAACAGCAGAAGCAGCAGAGGCACAAACTGCATGACGAGAAGGGACAACGTAGAACACGTCTCTGTCCTGGCACATTTTCGTGTGCGATACTTCCCTCCGGGTCTTCGGGCCTTGCGAAGCCCCGTGTACTGCGAGCGCTGCTACTCGCAGCTCAGAAGGACCGTGGAGCTAGCGGCGAATTCGGAGAGCTCTTCGCTGCACTGCGCCGCTCGCAAGCGGCTTCGTTCTTCGCCTTCTGCCGTCCGGCGACAGCTGAACTCCGGCGGTCAGTTGCAGCTCTGCCCAACAGCGTGTTCTCAGTTCTGCGGGCAAGCACGCCCTCTTGCCTTGGCCCCGAGAGCAAAGTCCCGAGCGAGCACTCGACTCAGTGCAATGCACCCGGAAGGACGCTCTCGCTCGTCTTTCAAGGAGCGATTCCTAACAGCACAAGCAGCAGAGGCACAAACTGCATGACGAGAAGGGACAACGTAGAACACGTCTCTGTCCTGGCACATTTGCGTGTGCGATACTTCCCTCCGGGTCTTCGGGCCTTGCGAAGCTCCGTGTACTGCGAGCGCTGCTACTCGCAGCTGAGAAGGACCGTGGAGCTAGCGGCGAATTCGGAGAGCTCTTCGCTGCACTGCGCCGCTCGCAAGCGGCTTCGTTCTTCGCCTTCTGCCGTCCGGCGACAGCTGAACTCCGGCGGTCAGTTGCAGCTCTGCCCAACAGCGTGTTCTCAGTTCTGCGGGCAAGCACGCCCTCTTGCCTTGGCCCCGAGAGCAAAGTCCCGAGCGAGCACTCGACTCAGTGCAATGCACCCGGAAGGACGCTCTCGCTCGTCTTTCAAGGAGCGATTCCTAACAGCACAAGCAGCAGAGGCACAAACTGCATGACGAGAAGGGACAACGTAGAACACGTCTCTGTCCTGGCACATTTGCGTGTGCGATACTTCCCTCCGGGTCTTCGGGCCTTGCGAAGCTCCGTGTACTGCGAGCGCTGCTACTCGCAGCTCAGAAGGACCGTGGAGCTAGCGGCGAATTCGGAGAGCTCTTCGCTGCACTGCGCCGCTCGCAAGCGGCTTCGTTCTTCGCCTTCTGCCGTCCGGCGACAGCTGAACTCCGGCGGTCAGTTGCAGCTCTGCCCAACAGCGTGTTCTCAGTTCTGCGGGCAAGCACGCCCTCTTGCCTTGGCCCCGAGAGCAAAGTCCCGAGCGAGCACTCGACTCAGTGCAATGCACCCGGAAGGACGCTCTCGCTCGTCTTTCAAGGAGCGATTCCTAACAGCACAAGCAGCAGAGGCACAAACTGCATGACGAGAAGGGACAACGTAGAACACGTCTCTGTCCTGGCACATTTGCGTGTGCGATACTTCCCTCCGGGTCTTCGGGCCTTGCGAAGCTCCGTGTACTGCGAGCGCTGCTACTCGCAGCTCAGAAGGACCGTGGAGCTAGCGGCGAATTCGGAGAGCTCTTCGCTGCACTGCGCCGCTCGCAAGCGGCTTCGTTCTTCGCCTTCTGCCGTCCGGCGACAGCTGAACTCCGGCGGTCAGTTGCAGCTCTGACCAACAGCGTGTTCTCAGTTCTGCGGGCAAGCACGCCCTCTTGCCTTGGCCCCGAGAGCAAAGTCCCGAGCGAGCACTCGACTCAGTGCAATGCACCCGGAAGGACGCTCTCGCTCGTCTTTCAAGGAGCGATTCCTAACAGCACAAGCAGCAGAGGCACAAACTGCATGACGAGAAGGGACAACGTAGAACACGTCTCTGTCCTGGCACATTTGCGTGTGCGATACTTCCCTCCGGGTCTTCGGGCCTTGCGAAGCTCCGTGTACTGCGAGCGCTGCTACTCGCAGCTCAGAAGGACCGTGGAGCTAGCGGCGAATTCGGAGAGCTCTTCGCTGCACTGCGCCGCTCGCAAGCGGCTTCGTTCTTCGCCTTCTGCCGTCCGGCGAGAGCTGAACTCCGGCGGTCAGTTGCAGCTCTGCCCAACAGCGTGTTCTCAGTTCTGCGGGCAAGCACGCCCTCTTGCCTTGGCCCCGAGAGCAAAGTCCCGAGCGAGCACTCGACTCAGTGCAATGCACCCGGAAGGACGCTCTCGCTCGTCTTTCAAGGAGCGATTCCTAACAGCAGAAGCAGCAGAGGCACAAACTGCATGACGAGAAGGGACAACGTAGAACACGTCTCTGTCCTGGCACATTTTCGTGTGCGATACTTCCCTCCGGGTCTTCGGGCCTTGCGAAGCTCCGTGTACTGCGAGCGCTGCTACTCGCAGCTGAGAAGGACCGTGGAGCTAGCGGCGAATTCGGAGAGCTCTTCGCTGCACTGCGCCGCTCGCAAGCGGCTTCGTTCTTCGCCTTCTGCCGTCCGGCGACAGCTGAACTCCGGCGGTCAGTTGCAGCTCTGCCCAACAGCGTGTTCTCAGTTCTGCGGGCAAGCACGCCCTCTTGCCTTGGCCCCGAGAGCAAAGTCCCGAGCGAGCACTCGACTCAGTGCAATGCACCCGGAAGGACGCTCTCGCTCGTCTTTCAAGGAGCGATTCCTAACAGCAGAAGCAGCAGAGGCACAAACTGCATGACGAGAAGGGACAACGTAGAACACGTCTCTGTCCTGGCACATTTTCGTGTGCGATACTTCCCTCCGGGTCTTCGGGCCTTGCGAAGCTCCGTGTACTGCGAGCGCTGCTACTCGCAGCTGAGAAGGACCGTGGAGCTAGCGGCGAATTCGGAGAGCTCTTCGCTGCACTGCGCCGCTCGCAAGCGGCTTCGTTCTTCGCCTTCTGCCGTCCGGCGAGAGCTGAACTCCGGCGGTCAGTTGCAGCTCTGACCAACAGCGTGTTCTCAGTTCTGCGGGCAAGCACGCCCTCTTGCCTTGGCCCCGAGAGCAAAGTCCCGAGCGAGCACTCGACTCAGTGCAATGCACCCGGAAGGACGCTCTCGCTCGTCTTTCAAGGAGCGATTCCTAACAGCACAAGCAGCAGAGGCACAAACTGCATGACGAGAAGGGACAACGTAGAACACGTCTCTGTCCTGGCACATTTTCGTGTGCGATACTTCCCTCCGGGTCTTCGGGCCTTGCGAAGCTCCGTGTACTGCGAGCGCTGCTACTCGCAGCTCAGAAGGACCGTGGAGCTAGCGGCGAATTCGGAGAGCTCTTCGCTGCACTGCGCCGCTCGCAAGCGGCTTCGTTCTACGCCTTCTGCCGTCCGGCGACAGCTGAACTCCGGCGGTCAGTTGCAGCTCTGACCAACAGCGTGTTCTCAGTTCTGCGGGCAAGCACGCCCTCTTGCCTTGGCCCCGAGAGCAAAGTCCCGAGCGAGCACTCGACTCAGTGCAATGCACCCGGAAGGACGCTCTCGCTCGTCTTTCAAGGAGCGATTCCTAACAGCACAAGCAGCAGAGGCACAAACTGCATGACGAGAAGGGACAACGTAGAACACGTCTCTGTCCTGGCACATTTGCGTGTGCGATACTTCCCTCCGGGTCTTCGGGCCTTGCGAAGCCCCGTGTACTGCGAGCGCTGCTACTCGCAGCTGAGAAGGACCGTGGAGCTAGCGGCGAATTCGGAGAGCTCTTCGCTGCACTGCGCCGCTCGCAAGCGGCTTCGTTCTACGCCTTCTGCCGTCCGGCGACAGCTGAACTCCGGCGGTCAGTTGCAGCTCTGCCCAACAGCGTGTTCTCAGTTCTGCGGGCAAGCACGCCCTCTTGCCTTGGCCCCGAGAGCAAAGTCCCGAGCGAGCACTCGACTCAGTGCAATGCACCCGGAAGGACGCTCTCGCTCGTCTTTCAAGGAGCGATTCCTAACAGCAGAAGCAGCAGAGGCACAAACTGCATGACGAGAAGGGACAACGTAGAACACGTCTCTGTCCTGGCACATTTTCGTGTGCGATACTTCCCTCCGGGTCTTCGGGCCTTGCGAAGCCCCGTGTACTGCGAGCGCTGCTACTCGCAGCTTAGAAGGACCGTGGAGCTAGCGGCGAATTCGGAGAGCTCTTCGCTGCACTGCGCCGCTCGCAAGCGGCTTCGTTCTTCGCCTTCTGCCGTCCGGCGACAGCTGAACTCCGGCGGTCAGTTGCAGCTCTGCCCAACAGCGTGTTCTCAGTTCTGCGGGCAAGCACGCCCTCTTGCCTTGGCCCCGAGAGCAAAGTCCCGAGCGAGCACTCGACTCAGTGCAATGCACCCGGAAGGACGCTCTCGCTCGTCTTTCAAGGAGCGATTCCTAACAGCACAAGCAGCAGAGGCACAAACTGCATGACGAGAAGGGACAACGTAGAACACGTCTCTGTCCTGCCACATTTTCGTGTGCGATACTTCCCTCCGGGTCTTCGGGCCTTGCGAAGCTCCGTGTACTGCGAGCGCTGCTACTCGCAGCTCAGAAGGACCGTGGAGCTAGCGGCGAATTCGGAGAGCTCTTCGCTGCACTGCGCCGCTCGCAAGCGGCTTCGTTCTTCGCCTTCTGCCGTCCGGCGACAGCTGAACTCCGGCGGTCAGTTGCAGCTCTGCCCAACAGCGTGTTCTCAGTTCTGCGGGCAAGCACGCCCTCTTGCCTTGGCCCCGAGAGCAAAGTCCCGAGCGAGCACTCGACTCAGTGCAATGCACCCGGAAGGACGCTCTCGCTCGTCTTTCAAGGAGCGATTCCTAACAGCAGAAGCAGCAGAGGCACAAACTGCATGACGAGAAGGGACAACGTAGAACACGTCTCTGTCCTGGCACATTTTCGTGTGCGATACTTCCCTCCGGGTCTTCGGGCCTTGCGAAGCTCCGTGTACTGCGAGCGCTGCTACTCGCAGCTCAGAAGGACCGTGGAGCTAGCGGCGAATTCGGAGAGCTCTTCGCTGCACTGCGCCGCTCGCAAGCGGCTTCGTTCTTCGCCTTCTGCCGTCCGGCGACAGCTGAACTCCGGCGGTCAGTTGCAGCTCTGCCCAACAGCGTGTTCTCAGTTCTGCGGGCAAGCACGCCCTCTTGCCTTGGCCCCGAGAGCAAAGTCCCGAGCGAGCACTCGACTCAGTGCAATGCACCCGGAAGGACGCTCTCGCTCGTCTTTCAAGGAGCGATTCCTAACAGCAGAAGCAGCAGAGGCACAAACTGCATGACGAGAAGGGACAACGTAGAACACGTCTCTGTCCTGGCACATTTTCGTGTGCGATACTTCCCTCCGGGTCTTCGGGCCTTGCGAAGCTCCGTGTACTGCGAGCGCTGCTACTCGCAGCTCAGAAGGACCGTGGAGCTAGCGGCGAATTCGGAGAGCTCTTCGCTGCACTGCGCCGCTCGCAAGCGGCTTCGTTCTTCGCCTTCTGCCGTCCGGCGACAGCTGAACTCCGGCGGTCAGTTGCAGCTCTGCCCAACAGCGTGTTCTCAGTTCTGCGGGCAAGCACGCCCTCTTGCCTTGGCCCCGAGAGCAAAGTCCCGAGCGAGCACTCGACTCAGTGCAATGCACCCGGAAGGACGCTCTCGCTCGTCTTTCAAGGAGCGATTCCTAACAGCAGAAGCAGCAGAGGCACAAACTGCATGACGAGAAGGGACAACGTAGAACACGTCTCTGTCCTGGCACATTTTCGTGTGCGATACTTCCCTCCGGGTCTTCGGGCCTTGCGAAGCTCCGTGTACTGCGAGCGCTGCTACTCGCAGCTCAGAAGGACCGTGGAGCTAGCGGCGAATTCGGAGAGCTCTTCGCTGCACTGCGCCGCTCGCAAGCGGCTTCGTTCTACGCCTTCTGCCGTCCGGCGACAGCTGAACTCCGGCGGTCAGTTGCAGCTCTGCCCAACAGCGTGTTCTCAGTTCTGCGGGCAAGCACGCCCTCTTGCCTTGGCCCCGAGAGCAAAGTCCCGAGCGAGCACTCGACTCAGTGCAATGCACCCGGAAGGACGCTCTCGCTCGTCTTTCAAGGAGCGATTCCTAACAGCACAAGCAGCAGAGGCACAAACTGCATGACGAGAAGGGACAACGTAGAACACGTCTCTGTCCTGGCACATTTGCGTGTGCGATACTTCCCTCGGGTCTTCGGGCCTTGCGAAGCCCCGTGTACTGCGAGCGCTGCTACTCGCAGCTCAGAAGGACCGTGGAGCTAGCGGCGAATTCGGAGAGCTCTTCGCTGCACTGCGCCGCTCGCAAGCGGCTTCGTTCTTCGCCTTCTGCCGTCCGGCGACAGCTGAACTCCGGCGGTCAGTTGCAGCTCTGCCCAACAGCGTGTTCTCAGTTCTGCGGGCAAGCACGCCCTCTTGCCTTGGCCCCGAGAGCAAAGTCCCGAGCGAGCACTCGACTCAGTGCAATGCACCCGGAAGGACGCTCTCGCTCGTCTTTCAAGGAGCGATTCCTAACAGCACAAGCAGCAGAGGCACAAACTGCATGACGAGAAGGGACAACGTAGAACACGTCTCTGTCCTGGCACATTTGCGTGTGCGATACTTCCCTCCGGGTCTTCGGGCCTTGCGAAGCCCCGTGTACTGCGAGCGCTGCTACTCGCAGCTCAGAAGGACCGTGGAGCTAGCGGCGAATTCGGAGAGCTCTTCGCTGCACTGCGCCGCTCGCAAGCGGCTTCGTTCTTCGCCTTCTGCCGTCCGGCGACAGCTGAACTCCGGCGGTCAGTTGCAGCTCTGCCCAACAGCGTGTTCTCAGTTCTGCGGGCAAGCACGCCCTCTTGCCTTGGCCCCGAGAGCAAAGTCCCGAGCGAGCACTCGACTCAGTGCAATGCACCCGGAAGGACGCTCTCGCTCGTCTTTCAAGGAGCGATTCCTAACAGCAGAAGCAGCAGAGGCACAAACTGCATGACGAGAAGGGACAACGTAGAACACGTCTCTGTCCTGGCACATTTTCGTGTGCGATACTTCCCTCCGGGTCTTCGGGCCTTGCGAAGCCCCGTGTACTGCGAGCGCTGCTACTCGCAGCTCAGAAGGACCGTGGAGCTAGCGGCGAATTCGGAGAGCTCTTCGCTGCACTGCGCCGCTCGCAAGCGGCTTCGTTCTTCGCCTTCTGCCGTCCGGCGACAGCTGAACTCCGGCGGTCAGTTGCAGCTCTGCCCAACAGCGTGTTCTCAGTTCTGCGGGCAAGCACGCCCTCTTGCCTTGGCCCCGAGAGCAAAGTCCCGAGCGAGCACTCGACTCAGTGCAATGCACCCGGAAGGACGCTCTCGCTCGTCTTTCAAGGAGCGATTCCTAACAGCAGAAGCAGCAGAGGCACAAACTGCATGACGAGAAGGGACAACGTAGAACACGTCTCTGTCCTGGCACATTTTCGTGTGCGATACTTCCCTCCGGGTCTTCGGGCCTTGCGAAGCTCCGTGTACTGCGAGCGCTGCTACTCGCAGCTCAGAAGGACCGTGGAGCTAGCGGCGAATTCGGAGAGCTCTTCGCTGCACTGCGCCGCTCGCAAGCGGCTTCGTTCTTCGCCTTCTGCCGTCCGGCGAGAGCTGAACTCCGGCGGTCAGTTGCAGCTCTGCCCAACAGCGTGTTCTCAGTTCTGCGGGCAAGCACGCCCTCTTGCCTTGGCCCCGAGCAAAGTCCCGAGCGAGCACTCGACTCAGTGCAATGCACCCGGAAGGACGCTCTCGCTCGTCTTTCAAGGAGCGATTCCTAACAGCAGAAGCAGCAGAGGCACAAACTGCATGACGAGAAGGGACAACGTAGAACACGTCTCTGTCCTGCCACATTTGCGTGTGCGATACTTCCCTCCGGGTCTTCGGGTCTTGCGAAGCTCCGTGTACTGCGAGCGCTGCTACTCGCAGCTCAGAAGGACCGTGGAGCTAGCGGCGAATTCGGAGAGCTCTTCGCTGCACTGCGCCGCTCGCAAGCGGCTTCGTTCTACGCCTTCTGCCGTCCGGCGACAGCTGAACTCCGGCGGTCAGTTGCAGCTCTGCCCAACAGCGTGTTCTCAGTTCTGCGGGCAAGCACGCCCTCTTGCCTTGGCCCCGAGAGCAAAGTCCCGAGCGAGCACTCGACTCAGTGCAATGCACCCGGAAGGACGCTCTCGCTCGTCTTTCAAGGAGCGATTCCTAACAGCACAAGCAGCAGAGGCACAAACTGCATGACGAGAAGGGACAACGTAGAACACGTCTCTGTCCTGGCACATTTTCGTGTGCGATACTTCCCTCCGGGTCTTCGGGCCTTGCGAAGCTCCGTGTACTGCGAGCGCTGCTACTCGCAGCTCAGAAGGACCGTGGAGCTAGCGGCGAATTCGGAGAGCTCTTCGCTGCACTGCGCCGCTCGCAAGCGGCTTCGTTCTTCGCCTTCTGCCGTCCGACGACAGCTGAACTCCGGCGGTCAGTTGCAGCTCTGACCAACAGCGTGTTCTCAGTTCTGCGGGCAAGCACGCCCTCTTGCCTTGGCCCCGAGAGCAAAGTCCCGAGCGAGCACTCGACTCAGTGCAATGCACCCGGAAGGACGCTCTCGCTCGTCTTTCAAGGAGCGATTCCTAACAGCACAAGCAGCAGAGGCACAAACTGCATGACGAGAAGGGACAACGTAGAACACGTCTCTGTCCTGGCACATTTTCGTGTGCGATACTTCCCTCCGGGTCTTCGGGCCTTGCGAAGCCCCGTGTACTGCGAGCGCTGCTACTCGCAGCTCAGAAGGACCGTGGAGCTAGCGGCGAATTCGGAGAGCTCTTCGCTGCACTGCGCCGCTCGCAAGCGGCTTCGTTCTTCGCCTTCTGCCGTCCGGCGACAGCTGAACTCCGGCGGTCAGTTGCAGCTCTGCCCAACAGCGTGTTCTCAGTTCTGCGGGCAAGCACGCCCTCTTGCCTTGGCCCCGAGAGCAAAGTCCCGAGCGAGCACTCGACTCAGTGCAATGCACCCGGAAGGACGCTCTCGCTCGTCTTTCAAGGAGCGATTCCTAACAGCAGAAGCAGCAGAGGCACAAACTGCATGACGAGAAGGGACAACGTAGAACACGTCTCTGTCCTGGCACATTTTCGTGTGCGATACTTCCCTCCGGGTCTTCGGGCCTTGCGAAGCTCCGTGTACTGCGAGCGCTGCTACTCGCAGCTCAGAAGGACCGTGGAGCTAGCGGCGAATTCGGAGAGCTCTTCGCTGCACTGCGCCGCTCGCAAGCGGCTTCGTTCTACGCCTTCTGCCGTCCGGCGACAGCTGAACTCCGGCGGTCAGTTGCAGCTCTGCCCAACAGCGTGTTCTCAGTTCTGCGGGCAAGCACGCCCTCTTGCCTTGGCCCCGAGAGCAAAGTCCCGAGCGAGCACTCGACTCAGTGCAATGCACCCGGAAGGACGCTCTCGCTCGTCTTTCAAGGAGCGATTCCTAACAGCAGAAGCAGCAGAGGCACAAACTGCATGACGAGAAGGGACAACGTAGAACACGTCTCTGTCCTGGCACATTTTCGTGTGCGATACTTCCCTCCGGGTCTTCGGGCCTTGCGAAGCCCCGTGTACTGCGAGCGCTGCTACTCGCAGCTCAGAAGGACCGTGGAGCTAGCGGCGAATTCGGAGAGCTCTTCGCTGCACTGCGCCGCTCGCAAGCGGCTTCGTTCTACGCCTTCTGCCGTCCGGCGACAGCTGAACTCCGGCGGTCAGTTGCAGCTCTGCCCAACAGCGTGTTCTCAGTTCTGCGGGCAAGCACGCCCTCTTGCCTTGGCCCCGAGAGCAAAGTCCCGAGCGAGCACTCGACTCAGTGCAATGCACCCGGAAGGACGCTCTCGCTCGTCTTTCAAGGAGCGATTCCTAACAGCACAAGCAGCAGAGGCACAAACTGCATGACGAGAAGGGACAACGTAGAACACGTCTCTGTCCTGGCACATTTTCGTGTGCGATACTTCCCTCCGGGTCTTCGGGCCTTGCGAAGCCCCGTGTACTGCGAGCGCTGCTACTCGCAGCTCAGAAGGACCGTGGAGCTAGCGGCGAATTCGGAGAGCTCTTCGCTGCACTGCGCCGCTCGCAAGCGGCTTCGTTCTTCGCCTTCTGCCGTCCGGCGACAGCTGAACTCCGGCGGTCAGTTGCAGCTCTGACCAACAGCGTGTTCTCAGTTCTGCGGGCAAGCACGCCCTCTTGCCTTGGCCCCGAGAGCAAAGTCCCGAGCGAGCACTCGACTCAGTGCAATGCACCCGGAAGGACGCTCTCGCTCGTCTTTCAAGGAGCGATTCCTAACAGCACAAGCAGCAGAGGCACAAACTGCATGACGAGAAGGGACAACGTAGAACACGTCTCTGTCCTGGCACATTTTCGTGTGCGATACTTCCCTCCGGGTCTTCGGGCCTTGCGAAGCCCCGTGTACTGCGAGCGCTGCTACTCGCAGCTCAGAAGGACCGTGGAGCTAGCGGCGAATTCGGAGAGCTCTTCGCTGCACTGCGCCGCTCGCAAGCGGCTTCGTTCTTCGCCTTCTGCCGTCCGGCGACAGCTGAACTCCGGCGGTCAGTTGCAGCTCTGACCAACAGCGTGTTCTCAGTTCTGCGGGCAAGCACGCCCTCTTGCCTTGGCCCCGAGAGCAAAGTCCCGAGCGAGCACTCGACTCAGTGCAATGCACCCGGAAGGACGCTCTCGCTCGTCTTTCAAGGAGCGATTCCTAACAGCACAAGCAGCAGAGGCACAAACTGCATGACGAGAAGGGACAACGTAGAACACGTCTCTGTCCTGGCACATTTTCGTGTGCGATACTTCCCTCCGGGTCTTCGGGCCTTGCGAAGCCCCGTGTACTGCGAGCGCTGCTACTCGCAGCTCAGAAGGACCGTGGAGCTAGCGGCGAATTCGGAGAGCTCTTCGCTGCACTGCGCCGCTCGCAAGCGGCTTCGTTCTTCGCCTTCTGCCGTCCGGCGACAGCTGAACTCCGGCGGTCAGTTGCAGCTCTGCCCAACAGCGTGTTCTCAGTTCTGCGGGCAAGCACGCCCTCTTGCCTTGGCCCCGAGAGCAAAGTCCCGAGCGAGCACTCGACTCAGTGCAATGCACCCGGAAGGACGCTCTCGCTCGTCTTTCAAGGAGCGATTCCTAACAGCAGAAGCAGCAGAGGCACAAACTGCATGACGAGAAGGGACAACGTAGAACACGTCTCTGTCCTGGCACATTTTCGTGTGCGATACTTCCCTCCGGGTCTTCGGGCCTTGCGAAGCCCCGTGTACTGCGAGCGCTGCTACTCGCAGCTCAGAAGGACCGTGGAGCTAGCGGCGAATTCGGAGAGCTCTTCGCTGCACTGCGCCGCTCGCAAGCGGCTTCGTTCTACGCCTTCTGCCGTCCGGCGACAGCTGAACTCCGGCGGTCAGTTGCAGCTCTGCCCAACAGCGTGTTCTCAGTTCTGCGGGCAAGCACGCCCTCTTGCCTTGGCCCCGAGAGCAAAGTCCCGAGCGAGCACTCGACTCAGTGCAATGCACCCGGAAGGACGCTCTCGCTCGTCTTTCAAGGAGCGATTCCTAACAGCACAAGCAGCAGAGGCACAAACTGCATGACGAGAAGGGACAACGTAGAACACGTCTCTGTCCTGGCACATTTTCGTGTGCGATACTTCCCTCCGGGTCTTCGGGCCTTGCGAAGCCCCGTGTACTGCGAGCGCTGCTACTCGCAGCTCAGAAGGACCGTGGAGCTAGCGGCGAATTCGGAGAGCTCTTCGCTGCACTGCGCCGCTCGCAAGCGGCTTCGTTCTTCGCCTTCTGCCGTCCGGCGACAGCTGAACTCCGGCGGTCAGTTGCAGCTCTGCCCAACAGCGTGTTCTCAGTTCTGCGGGCAAGCACGCCCTCTTGCCTTGGCCCCGAGAGCAAAGTCCCGAGCGAGCACTCGACTCAGTGCAATGCACCCGGAAGGACGCTCTCGCTCGTCTTTCAAGGAGCGATTCCTAACAGCAGAAGCAGCAGAGGCACAAACTGCATGACGAGAAGGGACAACGTAGAACACGTCTCTGTCCTGGCACATTTTCGTGTGCGATACTTCCCTCCGGGTCTTCGGGCCTTGCGAAGCCCCGTGTACTGCGAGCGCTGCTACTCGCAGCTCAGAAGGACCGTGGAGCTAGCGGCGAATTCGGAGAGCTCTTCGCTGCACTGCGCCGCTCGCAAGCGGCTTCGTTCTTCGCCTTCTGCCGTCCGGCGACAGCTGAACTCCGGCGGTCAGTTGCAGCTCTGACCAACAGCGTGTTCTCAGTTCTGCGGGCAAGCACGCCCTCTTGCCTTGGCCCCGAGAGCAAAGTCCCGAGCGAGCACTCGACTCAGTGCAATGCACCCGGAAGGACGCTCTCGCTCGTCTTTCAAGGAGCGATTCCTAACAGCACAAGCAGCAGAGGCACAAACTGCATGACGAGAAGGGACAACGTAGAACACGTCTCTGTCCTGGCACATTTTCGTGTGCGATACTTCCCTCCGGGTCTTCGGGCCTTGCGAAGCCCCGTGTACTGCGAGCGCTGCTACTCGCAGCTCAGAAGGACCGTGGAGCTAGCGGCGAATTCGGAGAGCTCTTCGCTGCACTGCGCCGCTCGCAAGCGGCTTCGTTCTTCGCCTTCTGCCGTCCGGCGACAGCTGAACTCCGGCGGTCAGTTGCAGCTCTGCCCAACAGCGTGTTCTCAGTTCTGCGGGCAAGCACGCCCTCTTGCCTTGGCCCCGAGAGCAAAGTCCCGAGCGAGCACTCGACTCAGTGCAATGCACCCGGAAGGACGCTCTCGCTCGTCTTTCAAGGAGCGATTCCTAACAGCACAAGCAGCAGAGGCACAAACTGCATGACGAGAAGGGACAACGTAGAACACGTCTCTGTCCTGGCACATTTGCGTGTGCGATACTTCCCTCCGGGTCTTCGGGCCTTGCGAAGCTCCGTGTACTGCGAGCGCTGCTACTCGCAGCTCAGAAGGACCGTGGAGCTAGCGGCGAATTCGGAGAGCTCTTCGCTGCACTGCGCCGCTCGCAAGCGGCTTCGTTCTTCGCCTTCTGCCGTCCGGCGAGAGCTGAACTCCGGCGGTCAGTTGCAGCTCTGCCCAACAGCGTGTTCTCAGTTCTGCGGGCAAGCACGCCCTCTTGCCTTGGCCCCGAGCAAAGTCCCGAGCGAGCACTCGACTCAGTGCAATGCACCCGGAAGGACGCTCTCGCTCGTCTTTCAAGGAGCGATTCCTAACAGCAGAAGCAGCAGAGGCACAAACTGCATGACGAGAAGGGACAACGTAGAACACGTCTCTGTCCTGCCACATTTTCGTGTGCGATACTTCCCTCCGGGTCTTCGGGCCTTGCGAAGCCCCGTGTACTGCGAGCGCTGCTACTCGCAGCTCAGAAGGACCGTGGAGCTAGCGGCGAATTCGGAGAGCTCTTCGCTGCACTGCGCCGCTCGCAAGCGGCTTCGTTCTTCGCCTTCTGCCGTCCGGCGACAGCTGAACTCCGGCGGTCAGTTGCAGCTCTGCCCAACAGCGTGTTCTCAGTTCTGCGGGCAAGCACGCCCTCTTGCCTTGGCCCCGAGAGCAAAGTCCCGAGCGAGCACTCGACTCAGTGCAATGCACCCGGAAGGACGCTCTCGCTCGTCTTTCAAGGAGCGATTCCTAACAGCAGAAGCAGCAGAGGCACAAACTGCATGACGAGAAGGGACAACGTAGAACACGTCTCTGTCCTGGCACATTTTCGTGTGCGATACTTCCCTCCGGGTCTTCGGGCCTTGCGAAGCTCCGTGTACTGCGAGCGCTGCTACTCGCAGCTCAGAAGGACCGTGGAGCTAGCGGCGAATTCGGAGAGCTCTTCGCTGCACTGCGCCGCTCGCAAGCGGCTTCGTTCTTCGCCTTCTGCCGTCCGGCGACAGCTGAACTCCGGCGGTCAGTTGCAGCTCTGCCCAACAGCGTGTTCTCAGTTCTGCGGGCAAGCACGCCCTCTTGCCTTGGCCCCGAGAGCAAAGTCCCGAGCGAGCACTCGACTCAGTGCAATGCACCCGGAAGGACGCTCTCGCTCGTCTTTCAAGGAGCGATTCCTAACAGCACAAGCAGCAGAGGCACAAACTGCATGACGAGAAGGGACAACGTAGAACACGTCTCTGTCCTGGCACATTTTCGTGTGCGATACTTCCCTCCGGGTCTTCGGGCCTTGCGAAGCCCCGTGTACTGCGAGCGCTGCTACTCGCAGCTCAGAAGGACCGTGGAGCTAGCGGCGAATTCGGAGAGCTCTTCGCTGCACTGCGCCGCTCGCAAGCGGCTTCGTTCTTCGCCTTCTGCCGTCCGGCGACAGCTGAACTCCGGCGGTCAGTTGCAGCTCTGCCCAACAGCGTGTTCTCAGTTCTGCGGGCAAGCACGCCCTCTTGCCTTGGCCCCGAGAGCAAAGTCCCGAGCGAGCACTCGACTCAGTGCAATGCACCCGGAAGGACGCTCTCGCTCGTCTTTCAAGGAGCGATTCCTAACAGCAGAAGCAGCAGAGGCACAAACTGCATGACGAGAAGGGACAACGTAGAACACGTCTCTGTCCTGGCACATTTTCGTGTGCGATACTTCCCTCCGGGTCTTCGGGCCTTGCGAAGCTCCGTGTACTGCGAGCGCTGCTACTCGCAGCTGAGAAGGACCGTGGAGCTAGCGGCGAATTCGGAGAGCTCTTCGCTGCACTGCGCCGCTCGCAAGCGGCTTCGTTCTTCGCCTTCTGCCGTCCGGCGACAGCTGAACTCCGGCGGTCAGTTGCAGCTCTGCCCAACAGCGTGTTCTCAGTTCTGCGGGCAAGCACGCCCTCTTGCCTTGGCCCCGAGAGCAAAGTCCCGAGCGAGCACTCGACTCAGTGCAATGCACCCGGAAGGACGCTCTCGCTCGTCTTTCAAGGAGCGATTCCTAACAGCAGAAGCAGCAGAGGCACAAACTGCATGACGAGAAGGGACAACGTAGAACACGTCTCTGTCCTGGCACATTTTCGTGTGCGATACTTCCCTCCGGGTCTTCGGGCCTTGCGAAGCTCCGTGTACTGCGAGCGCTGCTACTCGCAGCTGAGAAGGACCGTGGAGCTAGCGGCGAATTCGGAGAGCTCTTCGCTGCACTGCGCCGCTCGCAAGCGGCTTCGTTCTTCGCCTTCTGCCGTCCGGCGAGAGCTGAACTCCGGCGGTCAGTTGCAGCTCTGACCAACAGCGTGTTCTCAGTTCTGCGGGCAAGCACGCCCTCTTGCCTTGGCCCCGAGAGCAAAGTCCCGAGCGAGCACTCGACTCAGTGCAATGCACCCGGAAGGACGCTCTCGCTCGTCTTTCAAGGAGCGATTCCTAACAGCACAAGCAGCAGAGGCACAAACTGCATGACGAGAAGGGACAACGTAGAACACGTCTCTGTCCTGGCACATTTTCGTGTGCGATACTTCCCTCCGGGTCTTCGGGCCTTGCGAAGCTCCGTGTACTGCGAGCGCTGCTACTCGCAGCTCAGAAGGACCGTGGAGCTAGCGGCGAATTCGGAGAGCTCTTCGCTGCACTGCGCCGCTCGCAAGCGGCTTCGTTCTACGCCTTCTGCCGTCCGGCGACAGCTGAACTCCGGCGGTCAGTTGCAGCTCTGCCCAACAGCGTGTTCTCAGTTCTGCGGGCAAGCACGCCCTCTTGCCTTGGCCCCGAGAGCAAAGTCCCGAGCGAGCACTCGACTCAGTGCAATGCACCCGGAAGGACGCTCTCGCTCGTCTTTCAAGGAGCGATTCCTAACAGCACAAGCAGCAGAGGCACAAACTGCATGACGAGAAGGGACAACGTAGAACACGTCTCTGTCCTGGCACATTTGCGTGTGCGATACTTCCCTCCGGGTCTTCGGGCCTTGCGAAGCCCCGTGTACTGCGAGCGCTGCTACTCGCAGCTGAGAAGGACCGTGGAGCTAGCGGCGAATTCGGAGAGCTCTTCGCTGCACTGCGCCGCTCGCAAGCGGCTTCGTTCTACGCCTTCTGCCGTCCGGCGACAGCTGAACTCCGGCGGTCAGTTGCAGCTCTGCCCAACAGCGTGTTCTCAGTTCTGCGGGCAAGCACGCCCTCTTGCCTTGGCCCCGAGAGCAAAGTCCCGAGCGAGCACTCGACTCAGTGCAATGCACCCGGAAGGACGCTCTCGCTCGTCTTTCAAGGAGCGATTCCTAACAGCAGAAGCAGCAGAGGCACAAACTGCATGACGAGAAGGGACAACGTAGAACACGTCTCTGTCCTGGCACATTTTCGTGTGCGATACTTCCCTCCGGGTCTTCGGGCCTTGCGAAGCCCCGTGTACTGCGAGCGCTGCTACTCGCAGCTCAGAAGGACCGTGGAGCTAGCGGCGAATTCGGAGAGCTCTTCGCTGCACTGCGCCGCTCGCAAGCGGCTTCGTTCTTCGCCTTCTGCCGTCCGGCGAGAGCTGAACTCCGGCGGTCAGTTGCAGCTCTGCCCAACAGCGTGTTCTCAGTTCTGCGGGCAAGCACGCCCTCTTGCCTTGGCCCCGAGAGCAAAGTCCCGAGCGAGCACTCGACTCAGTGCAATGCACCCGGAAGGACGCTCTCGCTCGTCTTTCAAGGAGCGATTCCTAACAGCACAAGCAGCAGAGGCACAAACTGCATGACGAGAAGGGACAACGTAGAACACGTCTCTGTCCTGGCACATTTTCGTGTGCGATACTTCCCTCCGGGTCTTCGGGCCTTGCGAAGCTCCGTGTACTGCGAGCGCTGCTACTCGCAGCTCAGAAGGACCGTGGAGCTAGCGGCGAATTCGGAGAGCTCTTCGCTGCACTGCGCCGCTCGCAAGCGGCTTCGTTCTTCGCCTTCTGCCGTCCGGCGACAGCTGAACTCCGGCGGTCAGTTGCAGCTCTGCCCAACAGCGTGTTCTCAGTTCTGCGGGCAAGCACGCCCTCTTGCCTTGGCCCCGAGAGCAAAGTCCCGAGCGAGCACTCGACTCAGTGCAATGCACCCGGAAGGACGCTCTCGCTCGTCTTTCAAGGAGCGATTCCTAACAGCACAAGCAGCAGAGGCACAAACTGCATGACGAGAAGGGACAACGTAGAACACGTCTCTGTCCTGGCACATTTTCGTGTGCGATACTTCCCTCCGGGTCTTCGGGCCTTGCGAAGCTCCGTGTACTGCGAGCGCTGCTACTCGCAGCTCAGAAGGACCGTGGAGCTAGCGGCGAATTCGGAGAGCTCTTCGCTGCACTGCGCCGCTCGCAAGCGGCTTCGTTCTTCGCCTTCTGCCGTCCGGCGACAGCTGAACTCCGGCGGTCAGTTGCAGCTCTGCCCAACAGCGTGTTCTCAGTTCTGCGGGCAAGCACGCCCTCTTGCCTTGGCCCCGAGAGCAAAGTCCCGAGCGAGCACTCGACTCAGTGCAATGCACCCGGAAGGACGCTCTCGCTCGTCTTTCAAGGAGCGATTCCTAACAGCACAAGCAGCAGAGGCACAAACTGCATGACGAGAAGGGACAACGTAGAACACGTCTCTGTCCTGGCACATTTTCGTGTGCGATACTTCCCTCCGGGTCTTCGGGCCTTGCGAAGCTCCGTGTACTGCGAGCGCTGCTACTCGCAGCTCAGAAGGACCGTGGAGCTAGCGGCGAATTCGGAGAGCTCTTCGCTGCACTGCGCCGCTCGCAAGCGGCTTCGTTCTTCGCCTTCTGCCGTCCGGCGACAGCTGAACTCCGGCGGTCAGTTGCAGCTCTGCCCAACAGCGTGTTCTCAGTTCTGCGGGCAAGCACGCCCTCTTGCCTTGGCCCCGAGAGCAAAGTCCCGAGCGAGCACTCGACTCAGTGCAATGCACCCGGAAGGACGCTCTCGCTCGTCTTTCAAGGAGCGATTCCTAACAGCAGAAGCAGCAGAGGCACAAACTGCATGACGAGAAGGGACAACGTAGAACACGTCTCTGTCCTGGCACATTTTCGTGTGCGATACTTCCCTCCGGGTCTTCGGGCCTTGCGAAGCTCCGTGTACTGCGAGCGCTGCTACTCGCAGCTCAGAAGGACCGTGGAGCTAGCGGCGAATTCGGAGAGCTCTTCGCTGCACTGCGCCGCTCGCAAGCGGCTTCGTTCTACGCCTTCTGCCGTCCGGCGACAGCTGAACTCCGGCGGTCAGTTGCAGCTCTGCCCAACAGCGTGTTCTCAGTTCTGCGGGCAAGCACGCCCTCTTGCCTTGGCCCCGAGAGCAAAGTCCCGAGCGAGCACTCGACTCAGTGCAATGCACCCGGAAGGACGCTCTCGCTCGTCTTTCAAGGAGCGATTCCTAACAGCACAAGCAGCAGAGGCACAAACTGCATGACGAGAAGGGACAACGTAGAACACGTCTCTGTCCTGGCACATTTGCGTGTGCGATACTTCCCTCGGGTCTTCGGGCCTTGCGAAGCCCCGTGTACTGCGAGCGCTGCTACTCGCAGCTCAGAAGGACCGTGGAGCTAGCGGCGAATTCGGAGAGCTCTTCGCTGCACTGCGCCGCTCGCAAGCGGCTTCGTTCTTCGCCTTCTGCCGTCCGGCGACAGCTGAACTCCGGCGGTCAGTTGCAGCTCTGCCCAACAGCGTGTTCTCAGTTCTGCGGGCAAGCACGCCCTCTTGCCTTGGCCCCGAGAGCAAAGTCCCGAGCGAGCACTCGACTCAGTGCAATGCACCCGGAAGGACGCTCTCGCTCGTCTTTCAAGGAGCGATTCCTAACAGCAGAAGCAGCAGAGGCACAAACTGCATGACGAGAAGGGACAACGTAGAACACGTCTCTGTCCTGGCACATTTTCGTGTGCGATACTTCCCTCCGGGTCTTCGGGCCTTGCGAAGCCCCGTGTACTGCGAGCGCTGCTACTCGCAGCTCAGAAGGACCGTGGAGCTAGCGGCGAATTCGGAGAGCTCTTCGCTGCACTGCGCCGCTCGCAAGCGGCTTCGTTCTTCGCCTTCTGCCGTCCGGCGACAGCTGAACTCCGGCGGTCAGTTGCAGCTCTGCCCAACAGCGTGTTCTCAGTTCTGCGGGCAAGCACGCCCTCTTGCCTTGGCCCCGAGAGCAAAGTCCCGAGCGAGCACTCGACTCAGTGCAATGCACCCGGAAGGACGCTCTCGCTCGTCTTTCAAGGAGCGATTCCTAACAGCAGAAGCAGCAGAGGCACAAACTGCATGACGAGAAGGGACAACGTAGAACACGTCTCTGTCCTGGCACATTTTCGTGTGCGATACTTCCCTCCGGGTCTTCGGGCCTTGCGAAGCTCCGTGTACTGCGAGCGCTGCTACTCGCAGCTCAGAAGGACCGTGGAGCTAGCGGCGAATTCGGAGAGCTCTTCGCTGCACTGCGCCGCTCGCAAGCGGCTTCGTTCTTCGCCTTCTGCCGTCCGGCGAGAGCTGAACTCCGGCGGTCAGTTGCAGCTCTGCCCAACAGCGTGTTCTCAGTTCTGCGGGCAAGCACGCCCTCTTGCCTTGGCCCCGAGCAAAGTCCCGAGCGAGCACTCGACTCAGTGCAATGCACCCGGAAGGACGCTCTCGCTCGTCTTTCAAGGAGCGATTCCTAACAGCAGAAGCAGCAGAGGCACAAACTGCATGACGAGAAGGGACAACGTAGAACACGTCTCTGTCCTGCCACATTTGCGTGTGCGATACTTCCCTCCGGGTCTTCGGGTCTTGCGAAGCTCCGTGTACTGCGAGCGCTGCTACTCGCAGCTCAGAAGGACCGTGGAGCTAGCGGCGAATTCGGAGAGCTCTTCGCTGCACTGCGCCGCTCGCAAGCGGCTTCGTTCTACGCCTTCTGCCGTCCGGCGACAGCTGAACTCCGGCGGTCAGTTGCAGCTCTGCCCAACAGCGTGTTCTCAGTTCTGCGGGCAAGCACGCCCTCTTGCCTTGGCCCCGAGAGCAAAGTCCCGAGCGAGCACTCGACTCAGTGCAATGCACCCGGAAGGACGCTCTCGCTCGTCTTTCAAGGAGCGATTCCTAACAGCACAAGCAGCAGAGGCACAAACTGCATGACGAGAAGGGACAACGTAGAACACGTCTCTGTCCTGGCACATTTTCGTGTGCGATACTTCCCTCCGGGTCTTCGGGCCTTGCGAAGCTCCGTGTACTGCGAGCGCTGCTACTCGCAGCTCAGAAGGACCGTGGAGCTAGCGGCGAATTCGGAGAGCTCTTCGCTGCACTGCGCCGCTCGCAAGCGGCTTCGTTCTTCGCCTTCTGCCGTCCGACGACAGCTGAACTCCGGCGGTCAGTTGCAGCTCTGACCAACAGCGTGTTCTCAGTTCTGCGGGCAAGCACGCCCTCTTGCCTTGGCCCCGAGAGCAAAGTCCCGAGCGAGCACTCGACTCAGTGCAATGCACCCGGAAGGACGCTCTCGCTCGTCTTTCAAGGAGCGATTCCTAACAGCACAAGCAGCAGAGGCACAAACTGCATGACGAGAAGGGACAACGTAGAACACGTCTCTGTCCTGGCACATTTTCGTGTGCGATACTTCCCTCCGGGTCTTCGGGCCTTGCGAAGCCCCGTGTACTGCGAGCGCTGCTACTCGCAGCTCAGAAGGACCGTGGAGCTAGCGGCGAATTCGGAGAGCTCTTCGCTGCACTGCGCCGCTCGCAAGCGGCTTCGTTCTTCGCCTTCTGCCGTCCGGCGACAGCTGAACTCCGGCGGTCAGTTGCAGCTCTGCCCAACAGCGTGTTCTCAGTTCTGCGGGCAAGCACGCCCTCTTGCCTTGGCCCCGAGAGCAAAGTCCCGAGCGAGCACTCGACTCAGTGCAATGCACCCGGAAGGACGCTCTCGCTCGTCTTTCAAGGAGCGATTCCTAACAGCAGAAGCAGCAGAGGCACAAACTGCATGACGAGAAGGGACAACGTAGAACACGTCTCTGTCCTGGCACATTTTCGTGTGCGATACTTCCCTCCGGGTCTTCGGGCCTTGCGAAGCCCCGTGTACTGCGAGCGCTGCTACTCGCAGCTCAGAAGGACCGTGGAGCTAGCGGCGAATTCGGAGAGCTCTTCGCTGCACTGCGCCGCTCGCAAGCGGCTTCGTTCTACGCCTTCTGCCGTCCGGCGACAGCTGAACTCCGGCGGTCAGTTGCAGCTCTGCCCAACAGCGTGTTCTCAGTTCTGCGGGCAAGCACGCCCTCTTGCCTTGGCCCCGAGAGCAAAGTCCCGAGCGAGCACTCGACTCAGTGCAATGCACCCGGAAGGACGCTCTCGCTCGTCTTTCAAGGAGCGATTCCTAACAGCACAAGCAGCAGAGGCACAAACTGCATGACGAGAAGGGACAACGTAGAACACGTCTCTGTCCTGGCACATTTTCGTGTGCGATACTTCCCTCCGGGTCTTCGGGCCTTGCGAAGCCCCGTGTACTGCGAGCGCTGCTACTCGCAGCTCAGAAGGACCGTGGAGCTAGCGGCGAATTCGGAGAGCTCTTCGCTGCACTGCGCCGCTCGCAAGCGGCTTCGTTCTTCGCCTTCTGCCGTCCGGAGACAGCTGAACTCCGGCGGTCAGTTGCAGCTCTGACCAACAGCGTGTTCTCAGTTCTGCGGGCAAGCACGCCCTCTTGCCTTGGCCCCGAGAGCAAAGTCCCGAGCGAGCACTCGACTCAGTGCAATGCACCCGGAAGGACGCTCTCGCTCGTCTTTCAAGGAGCGATTCCTAACAGCACAAGCAGCAGAGGCACAAACTGCATGACGAGAAGGGACAACGTAGAACACGTCTCTGTCCTGGCACATTTTCGTGTGCGATACTTCCCTCCGGGTCTTCGGGCCTTGCGAAGCCCCGTGTACTGCGAGCGCTGCTACTCGCAGCTCAGAAGGACCGTGGAGCTAGCGGCGAATTCGGAGAGCTCTTCGCTGCACTGCGCCGCTCGCAAGCGGCTTCGTTCTTCGCCTTCTGCCGTCCGGCGACAGCTGAACTCCGGCGGTCAGTTGCAGCTCTGACCAACAGCGTGTTCTCAGTTCTGCGGGCAAGCACGCCCTCTTGCCTTGGCCCCGAGAGCAAAGTCCCGAGCGAGCACTCGACTCAGTGCAATGCACCCGGAAGGACGCTCTCGCTCGTCTTTCAAGGAGCGATTCCTAACAGCACAAGCAGCAGAGGCACAAACTGCATGACGAGAAGGGACAACGTAGAACACGTCTCTGTCCTGGCACATTTTCGTGTGCGATACTTCCCTCCGGGTCTTCGGGCCTTGCGAAGCCCCGTGTACTGCGAGCGCTGCTACTCGCAGCTCAGAAGGACCGTGGAGCTAGCGGCGAATTCGGAGAGCTCTTCGCTGCACTGCGCCGCTCGCAAGCGGCTTCGTTCTTCGCCTTCTGCCGTCCGGCGACAGCTGAACTCCGGCGGTCAGTTGCAGCTCTGCCCAACAGCGTGTTCTCAGTTCTGCGGGCAAGCACGCCCTCTTGCCTTGGCCCCGAGAGCAAAGTCCCGAGCGAGCACTCGACTCAGTGCAATGCACCCGGAAGGACGCTCTCGCTCGTCTTTCAAGGAGCGATTCCTAACAGCACAAGCAGCAGAGGCACAAACTGCATGACGAGAAGGGACAACGTAGAACACGTCTCTGTCCTGGCACATTTTCGTGTGCGATACTTCCCTCCGGGTCTTCGGGCCTTGCGAAGCCCCGTGTACTGCGAGCGCTGCTACTCGCAGCTCAGAAGGACCGTGGAGCTAGCGGCGAATTCGGAGAGCTCTTCGCTGCACTGCGCCGCTCGCAAGCGGCTTCGTTCTACGCCTTCTGCCGTCCGGCGACAGCTGAACTCCGGCGGTCAGTTGCAGCTCTGCCCAACAGCGTGTTCTCAGTTCTGCGGGCAAGCACGCCCTCTTGCCTTGGCCCCGAGAGCAAAGTCCCGAGCGAGCACTCGACTCAGTGCAATGCACCCGGAAGGACGCTCTCGCTCGTCTTTCAAGGAGCGATTCCTAACAGCACAAGCAGCAGAGGCACAAACTGCATGACGAGAAGGGACAACGTAGAACACGTCTCTGTCCTGGCACATTTTCGTGTGCGATACTTCCCTCCGGGTCTTCGGGCCTTGCGAAGCCCCGTGTACTGCGAGCGCTGCTACTCGCAGCTCAGAAGGACCGTGGAGCTAGCGGCGAATTCGGAGAGCTCTTCGCTGCACTGCGCCGCTCGCAAGCGGCTTCGTTCTTCGCCTTCTGCCGTCCGGCGACAGCTGAACTCCGGCGGTCAGTTGCAGCTCTGCCCAACAGCGTGTTCTCAGTTCTGCGGGCAAGCACGCCCTCTTGCCTTGGCCCCGAGAGCAAAGTCCCGAGCGAGCACTCGACTCAGTGCAATGCACCCGGAAGGACGCTCTCGCTCGTCTTTCAAGGAGCGATTCCTAACAGCACAAGCAGCAGAGGCACAAACTGCATGACGAGAAGGGACAACGTAGAACACGTCTCTGTCCTGGCACATTTTCGTGTGCGATACTTCCCTCCGGGTCTTCGGGCCTTGCGAAGCCCCGTGTACTGCGAGCGCTGCTACTCGCAGCTCAGAAGGACCGTGGAGCTAGCGGCGAATTCGGAGAGCTCTTCGCTGCACTGCGCCGCTCGCAAGCGGCTTCGTTCTTCGCCTTCTGCCGTCCGGCGACAGCTGAACTCCGGCGGTCAGTTGCAGCTCTGACCAACAGCGTGTTCTCAGTTCTGCGGGCAAGCACGCCCTCTTGCCTTGGCCCCGAGAGCAAAGTCCCGAGCGAGCACTCGACTCAGTGCAATGCACCCGGAAGGACGCTCCTCGCTCGTCTTTCAAGGAGCGATTCCTAACAGCAGAAGCAGCAGAGGCACAAACTGCATGACGAGAAGGGACAACGTAGAACACGTCTCTGTCCTGGCACATTTTCGTGTGCGATACTTCCCTCCGGGTCTTCGGGCCTTGCGAAGCCCCGTGTACTGCGAGCGCTGCTACTCGCAGCTCAGAAGGACCGTGGAGCTAGCGGCGAATTCGGAGAGCTCTTCGCTGCACTGCGCCGCTCGCAAGCGGCTTCGTTCTTCGCCTTCTGCCGTCCGGCGACAGCTGAACTCCGGCGGTCAGTTGCAGCTCTGACCAACAGCGTGTTCTCAGTTCTGCGGGCAAGCACGCCCTCTTGCCTTGGCCCCGAGAGCAAAGTCCCGAGCGAGCACTCGACTCAGTGCAATGCACCCGGAAGGACGCTCTCGCTCGTCTTTCAAGGAGCGATTCCTAACAGCACAAGCAGCAGAGGCACAAACTGCATGACGAGAAGGGACAACGTAGAACACGTCTCTGTCCTGGCACATTTGCGTGTGCGATACTTCCCTCCGGGTCTTCGGGCCTTGCGAAGCTCCGTGTACTGCGAGCGCTGCTACTCGCAGCTCAGAAGGACCGTGGAGCTAGCGGCGAATTCGGAGAGCTCTTCGCTGCACTGCGCCGCTCGCAAGCGGCTTCGTTCTTCGCCTTCTGCCGTCCGGCGAGAGCTGAACTCCGGCGGTCAGTTGCAGCTCTGCCAACAGCGTGTTCTCAGTTCTGCGGGCAAGCACGCCCTCTTGCCTTGGCCCCGAGCAAAGTCCCGAGCGAGCACTCGACTCAGTGCAATGCACCCGGAAGGACGCTCTCGCTCGTCTTTCAAGGAGCGATTCCTAACAGCAGAAGCAGCAGAGGCACAAACTGCATGACGAGAAGGGACAACGTAGAACACGTCTCTGTCCTGCCACATTTTCGTGTGCGATACTTCCCTCCGGGTCTTCGGGCCTTGCGAAGCCCCGTGTACTGCGAGCGCTGCTACTCGCAGCTCAGAAGGACCGTGGAGCTAGCGGCGAATTCGGAGAGCTCTTCGCTGCACTGCGCCGCTCGCAAGCGGCTTCGTTCTTCGCCTTCTGCCGTCCGGCGACAGCTGAACTCCGGCGGTCAGTTGCAGCTCTGCCCAACAGCGTGTTCTCAGTTCTGCGGGCAAGCACGCCCTCTTGCCTTGGCCCCGAGAGCAAAGTCCCGAGCGAGCACTCGACTCAGTGCAATGCACCCGGAAGGACGCTCTCGCTCGTCTTTCAAGGAGCGATTCCTAACAGCAGAAGCAGCAGAGGCACAAACTGCATGACGAGAAGGGACAACGTAGAACACGTCTCTGTCCTGCCACATTTTCGTGTGCGATACTTCCCTCCGGGTCTTCGGGCCTTGCGAAGCTCCGTGTACTGCGAGCGCTGCTACTCGCAGCTCAGAAGGACCGTGGAGCTAGCGGCGAATTCGGAGAGCTCTTCGCTGCACTGCGCCGCTCGCAAGCGGCTTCGTTCTTCGCCTTCTGCCGTCCGGCGACAGCTGAACTCCGGCGGTCAGTTGCAGCTCTGCCCAACAGCGTGTTCTCAGTTCTGCGGGCAAGCACGCCCTCTTGCCTTGGCCCCGAGAGCAAAGTCCCGAGCGAGCACTCGACTCAGTGCAATGCACCCGGAAGGACGCTCTCGCTCGTCTTTCAAGGAGCGATTCCTAACAGCACAAGCAGCAGAGGCACAAACTGCATGACGAGAAGGGACAACGTAGAACACGTCTCTGTCCTGGCACATTTTCGTGTGCGATACTTCCCTCCGGGTCTTCGGGCCTTGCGAAGCCCCGTGTACTGCGAGCGCTGCTACTCGCAGCTCAGAAGGACCGTGGAGCTAGCGGCGAATTCGGAGAGCTCTTCGCTGCACTGCGCCGCTCGCAAGCGGCTTCGTTCTTCGCCTTCTGCCGTCCGGCGACAGCTGAACTCCGGCGGTCAGTTGCAGCTCTGCCCAACAGCGTGTTCTCAGTTCTGCGGGCAAGCACGCCCTCTTGCCTTGGCCCCGAGAGCAAAGTCCCGAGCGAGCACTCGACTCAGTGCAATGCACCCGGAAGGACGCTCTCGCTCGTCTTTCAAGGAGCGATTCCTAACAGCACAAGCAGCAGAGGCACAAACTGCATGACGAGAAGGGACAACGTAGAACACGTCTCTGTCCTGGCACATTTTCGTGTGCGATACTTCCCTCCGGGTCTTCGGGCCTTGCGAAGCCCCGTGTACTGCGAGCGCTGCTACTCGCAGCTCAGAAGGACCGTGGAGCTAGCGGCGAATTCGGAGAGCTCTTCGCTGCACTGCGCCGCTCGCAAGCGGCTTCGTTCTACGCCTTCTGCCGTCCGGCGACAGCTGAACTCCGGCGGTCAGTTGCAGCTCTGCCCAACAGCGTGTTCTCAGTTCTGCGGGCAAGCACGCCCTCTTGCCTTGGCCCCGAGAGCAAAGTCCCGAGCGAGCACTCGACTCAGTGCAATGCACCCGGAAGGACGCTCTCGCTCGTCTTTCAAGGAGCGATTCCTAACAGCACAAGCAGCAGAGGCACAAACTGCATGACGAGAAGGGACAACGTAGAACACGTCTCTGTCCTGGCACATTTGCGTGTGCGATACTTCCCTCCGGGTCTTCGGGCCTTGCGAAGCCCCGTGTACTGCGAGCGCTGCTACTCGCAGCTCAGAAGGACCGTGGAGCTAGCGGCGAATTCGGAGAGCTCTTCGCTGCACTGCGCCGCTCGCAAGCGGCTTCGTTCTTCGCCTTCTGCCGTCCGGCGACAGCTGAACTCCGGCGGTCAGTTGCAGCTCTGCCCAACAGCGTGTTCTCAGTTCTGCGGGCAAGCACGCCCTCTTGCCTTGGCCCCGAGAGCAAAGTCCCGAGCGAGCACTCGACTCAGTGCAATGCACCCGGAAGGACGCTCTCGCTCGTCTTTCAAGGAGCGATTCCTAACAGCACAAGCAGCAGAGGCACAAACTGCATGACGAGAAGGGACAACGTAGAACACGTCTCTGTCCTGGCACATTTGCGTGTGCGATACTTCCCTCCGGGTCTTCGGGCCTTGCGAAGCCCCGTGTACTGCGAGCGCTGCTACTCGCAGCTCAGAAGGACCGTGGAGCTAGCGGCGAATTCGGAGAGCTCTTCGCTGCACTGCGCCGCTCGCAAGCGGCTTCGTTCTTCGCCTTCTGCCGTCCGGCGACAGCTGAACTCCGGCGGTCAGTTGCAGCTCTGCCCAACAGCGTGTTCTCAGTTCTGCGGGCAAGCACGCCCTCTTGCCTTGGCCCCGAGAGCAAAGTCCCGAGCGAGCACTCGACTCAGTGCAATGCACCCGGAAGGACGCTCTCGCTCGTCTTTCAAGGAGCGATTCCTAACAGCACAAGCAGCAGAGGCACAAACTGCATGACGAGAAGGGACAACGTAGAACACGTCTCTGTCCTGGCACATTTTCGTGTGCGATACTTCCCTCCGGGTCTTCGGGCCTTGCGAAGCCCCGTGTACTGCGAGCGCTGCTACTCGCAGCTCAGAAGGACCGTGGAGCTAGCGGCGAATTCGGAGAGCTCTTCGCTGCACTGCGCCGCTCGCAAGCGGCTTCGTTCTTCGCCTTCTGCCGTCCGGCGACAGCTGAACTCCGGCGGTCAGTTGCAGCTCTGCCCAACAGCGTGTTCTCAGTTCTGCGGGCAAGCACGCCCTCTTGCCTTGGCCCCGAGAGCAAAGTCCCGAGCGAGCACTCGACTCAGTGCAATGCACCCGAAGGACGCTCTCGCTCGTCTTTCAAGGGAGCGATTCCTAACAGCACAAGCAGCAGAGGCACAAACTGCATGACGAGAAGGGACAACGTAGAACACGTCTCTGTCCTGGCACATTTGCGTGTGCGATACTTCCCTCCGGGTCTTCGGGCCTTGCGAAGCCCCGTGTACTGCGAGCGCTGCTACTCGCAGCTCAGAAGGACCGTGGAGCTAGCGGCGAATTCGGAGAGCTCTTCGCTGCACTGCGCCGCTCGCAAGCGGCTTCGTTCTACGCCTTCTGCCGTCCGGCGACAGCTGAACTCCGGCGGTCAGTTGCAGCTCTGCCCAACAGCGTGTTCTCAGTTCTGCGGGCAAGCACGCCCTCTTGCCTTGGCCCCGAGAGCAAAGTCCCGAGCGAGCACTCGACTCAGTGCAATGCACCCGGAAGGACGCTCTCGCTCGTCTTTCAAGGAGCGATTCCTAACAGCACAAGCAGCAGAGGCACAAACTGCATGACGAGAAGGGACAACGTAGAACACGTCTCTGTCCTGGCACATTTGCGTGTGCGATACTTCCCTCCGGGTCTTCGGGCCTTGCGAAGCCCCGTGTACTGCGAGCGCTGCTACTCGCAGCTCAGAAGGACCGTGGAGCTAGCGGCGAATTCGGAGAGCTCTTCGCTGCACTGCGCCGCTCGCAAGCGGCTTCGTTCTTCGCCTTCTGCCGTCCGGCGACAGCTGAACTCCGGCGGTCAGTTGCAGCTCTGCCCAACAGCGTGTTCTCAGTTCTGCGGGCAAGCACGCCCTCTTGCCTTGGCCCCCGAGAGCAAAGTCCCGAGCGAGCACTCGACTCAGTGCAATGCACCCGGAAGGACGCTCTCGCTCGTCTTTCAAGGAGCGATTCCTAACAGCACAAGCAGCAGAGGCACAAACTGCATGACGAGAAGGGACAACGTAGAACACGTCTCTGTCCTGGCACATTTGCGTGTGCGATACTTCCCTCCGGGTCTTCGGGCCTTGCGAAGCCCCGTGTACTGCGAGCGCTGCTACTCGCAGCTCAGAAGGACCGTGGAGCTAGCGGCGAATTCGGAGAGCTCTTCGCTGCACTGCGCCGCTCGCAAGCGGCTTCGTTCTTCGCCTTCTGCCGTCCGGCGACAGCTGAACTCCGGCGGTCAGTTGCAGCTCTGCCCAACAGCGTGTTCTCAGTTCTGCGGGCAAGCACGCCCTCTTGCCTTGGCCCCGAGAGCAAAGTCCCGAGCGAGCACTCGACTCAGTGCAATGCACCCGGAAGGACGCTCTCGCTCGTCTTTCAAGGAGCGATTCCTAACAGCACAAGCAGCAGAGGCACAAACTGCATGACGAGAAGGGACAACGTAGAACACGTCTCTGTCCTGGCACATTTTCGTGTGCGATACTTCCCTCCGGGTCTTCGGGCCTTGCGAAGCCCCGTGTACTGCGAGCGCTGCTACTCGCAGCTCAGAAGGACCGTGGAGCTAGCGGCGAATTCGGAGAGCTCTTCGTGCACTGCGCCGCTCGCAAGCGGCTTCGTTCTACGCCTTCTGCCGTCCGGCGACAGCTGAACTCCGGCGGTCAGTTGCAGCTCTGCCCAACAGCGTGTTCTCAGTTCTGCGGGCAAGCACGCCCTCTTGCCTTGGCCCCGAGAGCAAAGTCCCGAGCGAGCACTCGACTCAGTGCAATGCACCCGGAAGGACGCTCTCGCTCGTCTTTCAAGGAGCGATTCCTAACAGCACAAGCAGCAGAGGCACAAACTGCATGACGAGAAGGGACAACGTAGAACACGTCTCTGTCCTGGCACATTTGCGTGTGCGATACTTCCCTCCGGGTCTTCGGGCCTTGCGAAGCCCCGTGTACTGCGAGCGCTGCTACTCGCAGCTCAGAAGGACCGTGGAGCTAGCGGCGAATTCGGAGAGCTCTTCGCTGCACTGCGCCGCTCGCAAGCGGCTTCGTTCTTCGCCTTCTGCCGTCCGGCGACAGCTGAACTCCGGCGGTCAGTTGCAGCTCTGCCCAACAGCGTGTTCTCAGTTCTGCGGGCAAGCACGCCCTCTTGCCTTGGCCCCGAGAGCAAAGTCCCGAGCGAGCACTCGACTCAGTGCAATGCACCCGGAAGGACGCTCTCGCTCGTCTTTCAAGGAGCGATTCCTAACAGCAGAAGCAGCAGAGGCACAAACTGCATGACGAGAAGGGACAACGTAGAACACGTCTCTGTCCTGGCACATTTGCGTGTGCGATACTTCCCTCCGGGTCTTCGGGCCTTGCGAAGCCCCGTGTACTGCGAGCGCTGCTACTCGCAGCTCAGAAGGACCGTGGAGCTAGCGGCGAATTCGGAGAGCTCTTCGCTGCACTGCGCCGCTCGCAAGCGGCTTCGTTCTTCGCCTTCTGCCGTCCGGCGACAGCTGAACTCCGGCGGTCAGTTGCAGCTCTGCCCAACAGCGTGTTCTCAGTTCTGCGGGCAAGCACGCCCTCTTGCCTTGGCCCCGAGAGCAAAGTCCCGAGCGAGCACTCGACTCAGTGCAATGCACCCGGAAGGACGCTCTCGCTCGTCTTTCAAGGAGCGATTCCTAACAGCAGAAGCAGCAGAGGCACAAACTGCATGACGAGAAGGGACAACGTAGAACACGTCTCTGTCCTGGCACATTTTCGTGTGCGATACTTCCCTCCGGGTCTTCGGGCCTTGCGAAGCCCCGTGTACTGCGAGCGCTGCTACTCGCAGCTCAGAAGGACCGTGGAGCTAGCGGCGAATTCGGAGAGCTCTTCGCTGCACTGCGCCGCTCGCAAGCGGCTTCGTTCTTCGCCTTCTGCCGTCCGGCGAGAGCTGAACTCCGGCGGTCAGTTGCAGCTCTGCCCAACAGCGTGTTCTCAGTTCTGCGGGCAAGCACGCCCTCTTGCCTTGGCCCCGAGAGCAAAGTCCCGAGCGAGCACTCGACTCAGTGCAATGCACCCGGAAGGACGCTCTCGCTCGTCTTTCAAGGAGCGATTCCTAACAGCAGAAGCAGCAGAGGCACAAACTGCATGACGAGAAGGGACAACGTAGAACACGTCTCTGTCCTGGCACATTTTCGTGTGCGATACTTCCCTCCGGGTCTTCGGGCCTTGCGAAGCCCCGTGTACTGCGAGCGCTGCTACTCGCAGCTCAGAAGGACCGTGGAGCTAGCGGCGAATTCGGAGAGCTCTTCGCTGCACTGCGCCGCTCGCAAGCGGCTTCGTTCTTCGCCTTCTGCCGTCCGGCGAGAGCTGAACTCCGGCGGTCAGTTGCAGCTCTGCCCAACAGCGTGTTCTCAGTTCTGCGGGCAAGCACGCCCTCTTGCCTTGGCCCCGAGAGCAAAGTCCCGAGCGAGCACTCGACTCAGTGCAATGCACCCGGAAGGACGCTCTCGCTCGTCTTTCAAGGAGCGATTCCTAACAGCACAAGCAGCAGAGGCACAAACTGCATGACGAGAAGGGACAACGTAGAACACGTCTCTGTCCTGGCACATTTTCGTGTGCGATACTTCCCTCCGGGTCTTCGGGCCTTGCGAAGCCCCGTGTACTGCGAGCGCTGCTACTCGCAGCTCAGAAGGACCGTGGAGCTAGCGGCGAATTCGGAGAGCTCTTCGCTGCACTGCGCCGCTCGCAAGCGGCTTCGTTCTTCGCCTTCTGCCGTCCGGCGACAGCTGAACTCCGGCGGTCAGTTGCAGCTCTGCCCAACAGCGTGTTCTCAGTTCTGCGGGCAAGCACGCCCTCTTGCCTTGGCCCCGAGAGCAAAGTCCCGAGCGAGCACTCGACTCAGTGCAATGCACCCGGAAGGACGCTCTCGCTCGTCTTTCAAGGAGCGATTCCTAACAGCACAAGCAGCAGAGGCACAAACTGCATGACGAGAAGGGACAACGTAGAACACGTCTCTGTCCTGGCACATTTGCGTGTGCGATACTTCCCTCCGGGTCTTCGGGCCTTGCGAAGCCCCGTGTACTGCGAGCGCTGCTACTCGCAGCTCAGAAGGACCGTGGAGCTAGCGGCGAATTCGGAGAGCTCTTCGCTGCACTGCGCCGCTCGCAAGCGGCTTCGTTCTTCGCCTTCTGCCGTCCGGCGAGAGCTGAACTCCGGCGGTCAGTTGCAGCTCTGCCCAACAGCGTGTTCTCAGTTCTGCGGGCAAGCACGCCCTCTTGCCTTGGCCCCGAGAGCAAAGTCCCGAGCGAGCACTCGACTCAGTGCAATGCACCCGGAAGGACGCTCTCGCTCGTCTTTCAAGGAGCGATTCCTAACAGCACAAGCAGCAGAGGCACAAACTGCATGACGAGAAGGGACAACGTAGAACACGTCTCTGTCCTGGCACATTTGCGTGTGCGATACTTCCCTCCGGGTCTTCGGGCCTTGCGAAGCCCCGTGTACTGCGAGCGCTGCTACTCGCAGCTCAGAAGGACCGTGGAGCTAGCGGCGAATTCGGAGAGCTCTTCGCTGCACTGCGCCCGCTCGCAAGCGGCTTCGTTCTTCGCCTTCTGCCGTCCGGCGACAGCTGAACTCCGGCGGTCAGTTGCAGCTCTGACCAACAGCGTGTTCTCAGTTCTGCGGGCAAGCACGCCCTCTTGCCTTGGCCCCGAGAGCAAAGTCCCGAGCGAGCACTCGACTCAGTGCAATGCACCCGGAAGGACGCTCTCGCTCGTCTTTCAAGGAGCGATTCCTAACAGCACAAGCAGCAGAGGCACAAACTGCATGACGAGAAGGGACAACGTAGAACACGTCTCTGTCCTGGCACATTTTCGTGTGCGATACTTCCCTCCGGGTCTTCGGGCCTTGCGAAGCCCCGTGTACTGCGAGCGCTGCTACTCGCAGCTCAGAAGGACCGTGGAGCTAGCGGCGAATTCGGAGAGCTCTTCGCTGCACTGCGCCGCTCGCAAGCGGCTTCGTTCTTCGCCTTCTGCCGTCCGGCGACAGCTGAACTCCGGCGGTCAGTTGCAGCTCTGACCAACAGCGTGTTCTCAGTTCTGCGGGCAAGCACGCCCTCTTGCCTTGGCCCCGAGAGCAAAGTCCCGAGCGAGCACTCGACTCAGTGCAATGCACCCGGAAGGACGCTCTCGCTCGTCTTTCAAGGAGCGATTCCTAACAGCACAAGCAGCAGAGGCACAAACTGCATGACGAGAAGGGACAACGTAGAACACGTCTCTGTCCTGGCACATTTTCGTGTGCGATACTTCCCTCCGGGTCTTCGGGCCTTGCGAAGCCCCGTGTACTGCGAGCGCTGCTACTCGCAGCTCAGAAGGACCGTGGAGCTAGCGGCGAATTCGGAGAGCTCTTCGCTGCACTGCGCCGCTCGCAAGCGGCTTCGTTCTTCGCCTTCTGCCGTCCGGCGACAGCTGAACTCCGGCGGTCAGTTGCAGCTCTGACCAACAGCGTGTTCTCAGTTCTGCGGGCAAGCACGCCCTCTTGCCTTGGCCCCGAGAGCAAAGTCCCGAGCGAGCACTCGACTCAGTGCAATGCACCCGGAAGGACGCTCTCGCTCGTCTTTCAAGGAGCGATTCCTAACAGCACAAGCAGCAGAGGCACAAACTGCATGACGAGAAGGGACAACGTAGAACACGTCTCTGTCCTGGCACATTTTCGTGTGCGATACTTCCCTCCGGGTCTTCGGGCCTTGCGAAGCCCCGTGTACTGCGAGCGCTGCTACTCGCAGCTCAGAAGGACCGTGGAGCTAGCGGCGAATTCGGAGAGCTCTTCGCTGCACTGCGCCGCTCGCAAGCGGCTTCGTTCTACGCCTTCTGCCGTCCGGCGACAGCTGAACTCCGGCGGTCAGTTGCAGCTCTGCCCAACAGCGTGTTCTCAGTTCTGCGGGCAAGCACGCCCTCTTGCCTTGGCCCCGAGAGCAAAGTCCCGAGCGAGCACACGACTCAGTGCAATGCACCCGGAAGGACGCTCTCGCTCGTCTTTCAAGGAGCGATTCCTAACAGCACAAGCAGCAGAGGCACAAACTGCATGACGAGAAGGGACAACGTAGAACACGTCTCTGTCCTGGCACATTTTCGTGTGCGATACTTCCCTCCGGGTCTTCGGGCCTTGCGAAGCCCCGTGTACTGCGAGCGCTGCTACTCGCAGCTCAGAAGGACCGTGGAGCTAGCGGCGAATTCGGAGAGCTCTTCGCTGCACTGCGCCGCTCGCAAGCGGCTTCGTTCTTCGCCTTCTGCCGTCCGGCGACAGCTGAACTCCGGCGGTCAGTTGCAGCTCTGACCAACAGCGTGTTCTCAGTTCTGCGGGCAAGCACGCCCTCTTGCCTTGGCCCCGAGAGCAAAGTCCCGAGCGAGCACTCGACTCAGTGCAATGCACCCGGAAGGACGCTCTCGCTCGTCTTTCAAGGAGCGATTCCTAACAGCACAAGCAGCAGAGGCACAAACTGCATGACGAGAAGGGACAACGTAGAACACGTCTCTGTCCTGGCACATTTTCGTGTGCGATACTTCCCTCCGGGTCTTCGGGCCTTGCGAAGCCCCGTGTACTGCGAGCGCTGCTACTCGCAGCTGAGAAGGACCGTGGAGCTAGCGGCGAATTCGGAGAGCTCTTCGCTGCACTGCGCCGCTCGCAAGCGGCTTCGTTCTACGCCTTCTGCCGTCCGGCGACAGCTGAACTCCGGCGGTCAGTTGCAGCTCTGCCCAACAGCGTGTTCTCAGTTCTGCGGGCAAGCACGCCCTCTTGCCTTGGCCCCGAGAGCAAAGTCCCGAGCGAGCACTCGACTCAGTGCAATGCACCCGGAAGGACGCTCTCGCTCGTCTTTCAAGGAGCGATTCCTAACAGCAGAAGCAGCAGAGGCACAAACTGCATGACGAGAAGGGACAACGTAGAACACGTCTCTGTCCTGGCACATTTTCGTGTGCGATACTTCCCTCCGGGTCTTCGGGCCTTGCGAAGCCCCGTGTACTGCGAGCGCTGCTACTCGCAGCTCAGAAGGACCGTGGAGCTAGCGGCGAATTCGGAGAGCTCTTCGCTGCACTGCGCCGCTCGCAAGCGGCTTCGTTCTTCGCCTTCTGCCGTCCGGCGACAGCTGAACTCCGGCGGTCAGTTGCAGCTCTGCCCAACAGCGTGTTCTCAGTTCTGCGGGCAAGCACGCCCTCTTGCCTTGGCCCCGAGAGCAAAGTCCCGAGCGAGCACTCGACTCAGTGCAATGCACCCGGAAGGACGCTCTCGCTCGTCTTTCAAGGAGCGATTCCTAACAGCAGAAGCAGCAGAGGCACAAACTGCATGACGAGAAGGGACAACGTAGAACACGTCTCTGTCCTGGCACATTTTCGTGTGCGATACTTCCCTCCGGGTCTTCGGGCCTTGCGAAGCCCCGTGTACTGCGAGCGCTGCTACTCGCAGCTCAGAAGGACCGTGGAGCTAGCGGCGAATTCGGAGAGCTCTTCGCTGCACTGCGCCGCTCGCAAGCGGCTTCGTTCTACGCCTTCTGCCGTCCGGCGACAGCTGAACTCCGGCGGTCAGTTGCAGCTCTGCCCAACAGCGTGTTCTCAGTTCTGCGGGCAAGCACGCCCTCTTGCCTTGGCCCCGAGAGCAAAGTCCCGAGCGAGCACTCGACTCAGTGCAATGCACCCGGAAGGACGCTCTCGCTCGTCTTTCAAGGAGCGATTCCTAACAGCACAAGCAGCAGAGGCACAAACTGCATGACGAGAAGGGACAACGTAGAACACGTCTCTGTCCTGGCACATTTGCGTGTGCGATACTTCCCTCGGGTCTTCGGGCCTTGCGAAGCCCCGTGTACTGCGAGCGCTGCTACTCGCAGCTCAGAAGGACCGTGGAGCTAGCGGCGAATTCGGAGAGCTCTTCGCTGCACTGCGCCGCTCGCAAGCGGCTTCGTTCTTCGCCTTCTGCCGTCCGGCGACAGCTGAACTCCGGCGGTCAGTTGCAGCTCTGCCCAACAGCGTGTTCTCAGTTCTGCGGGCAAGCACGCCCTCTTGCCTTGGCCCCGAGAGCAAAGTCCCGAGCGAGCACTCGACTCAGTGCAATGCACCCGGAAGGACGCTCTCGCTCGTCTTTCAAGGAGCGATTCCTAACAGCACAAGCAGCAGAGGCACAAACTGCATGACGAGAAGGGACAACGTAGAACACGTCTCTGTCCTGGCACATTTGCGTGTGCGATACTTCCCTCCGGGTCTTCGGGCCTTGCGAAGCCCCGTGTACTGCGAGCGCTGCTACTCGCAGCTCAGAAGGACCGTGGAGCTAGCGGCGAATTCGGAGAGCTCTTCGCTGCACTGCGCCGCTCGCAAGCGGCTTCGTTCTTCGCCTTCTGCCGTCCGGCGACAGCTGAACTCCGGCGGTCAGTTGCAGCTCTGCCCAACAGCGTGTTCTCAGTTCTGCGGGCAAGCACGCCCTCTTGCCTTGGCCCCGAGAGCAAAGTCCCGAGCGAGCACTCGACTCAGTGCAATGCACCCGGAAGGACGCTCTCGCTCGTCTTTCAAGGAGCGATTCCTAACAGCACAAGCAGCAGAGGCACAAACTGCATGACGAGAAGGGACAACGTAGAACACGTCTCTGTCCTGGCACATTTGCGTGTGCGATACTTCCCTCCGGGTCTTCGGGCCTTGCGAAGCCCCGTGTACTGCGAGCGCTGCTACTCGCAGCTCAGAAGGACCGTGGAGCTAGCGGCGAATTCGGAGAGCTCTTCGCTGCACTGCGCCGCTCGCAAGCGGCTTCGTTCTTCGCCTTCTGCCGTCCGGCGACAGCTGAACTCCGGCGGTCAGTTGCAGCTCTGCCCAACAGCGTGTTCTCAGTTCTGCGGGCAAGCACGCCCTCTTGCCTTGGCCCCGAGAGCAAAGTCCCGAGCGAGCACTCGACTCAGTGCAATGCACCCGGAAGGACGCTCTCGCTCGTCTTTCAAGGAGCGATTCCTAACAGCAGAAGCAGCAGAGGCACAAACTGCATGACGAGAAGGGACAACGTAGAACACGTCTCTGTCCTGGCACATTTGCGTGTGCGATACTTCCCTCCGGGTCTTCGGGCCTTGCGAAGCCCCGTGTACTGCGAGCGCTGCTACTCGCAGCTCAGAAGGACCGTGGAGCTAGCGGCGAATTCGGAGAGCTCTTCGCTGCACTGCGCCGCTCGCAAGCGGCTTCGTTCTTCGCCTTCTGCCGTCCGGCGACAGCTGAACTCCGGCGGTCAGTTGCAGCTCTGCCCAACAGCGTGTTCTCAGTTCTGCGGGCAAGCACGCCCTCTTGCCTTGGCCCCGAGAGCAAAGTCCCGAGCGAGCACTCGACTCAGTGCAATGCACCCGGAAGGACGCTCTCGCTCGTCTTTCAAGGAGCGATTCCTAACAGCACAAGCAGCAGAGGCACAAACTGCATGACGAGAAGGGACAACGTAGAACACGTCTCTGTCCTGGCACATTTTCGTGTGCGATACTTCCCTCCGGGTCTTCGGGCCTTGCGAAGCTCCGTGTACTGCGAGCGCTGCTACTCGCAGCTCAGAAGGACCGTGGAGCTAGCGGCGAATTCGGAGAGCTCTTCGCTGCACTGCGCCGCTCGCAAGCGGCTTCGTTCTTCGCCTTCTGCCGTCCGGCGAGAGCTGAACTCCGGCGGTCAGTTGCAGCTCTGCCCAACAGCGTGTTCTCAGTTCTGCGGGCAAGCACGCCCTCTTGCCTTGGCCCCGAGCAAAGTCCCGAGCGAGCACTCGACTCAGTGCAATGCACCCGGAAGGACGCTCTCGCTCGTCTTTCAAGGAGCGATTCCTAACAGCACAAGCAGCAGAGGCACAAACTGCATGACGAGAAGGGACAACGTAGAACACGTCTCTGTCCTGCCACATTTTCGTGTGCGATACTTCCCTCCGGGTCTTCGGGCCTTGCGAAGCTCCGTGTACTGCGAGCGCTGCTACTCGCAGCTCAGAAGGACCGTGGAGCTAGCGGCGAATTCGGAGAGCTCTTCGCTGCACTGCGCCGCTCGCAAGCGGCTTCGTTCTACGCCTTCTGCCGTCCGGCGACAGCTGAACTCCGGCGGTCAGTTGCAGCTCTGCCCAACAGCGTGTTCTCAGTTCTGCGGGCAAGCACGCCCTCTTGCCTTGGCCCCGAGAGCAAAGTCCCGAGCGAGCACTCGACTCAGTGCAATGCACCCGGAAGGACGCTCTCGCTCGTCTTTCAAGGAGCGATTCCTAACAGCACAAGCAGCAGAGGCACAAACTGCATGACGAGAAGGGACAACGTAGAACACGTCTCTGTCCTGGCACATTTGCGTGTGCGATACTTCCCTCCGGGTCTTCGGGCCTTGCGAAGCTCCGTGTACTGCGAGCGCTGCTACTCGCAGCTCAGAAGGACCGTGGAGCTAGCGGCGAATTCGGAGAGCTCTTCGCTGCACTGCGCCGCTCGCAAGCGGCTTCGTTCTTCGCCTTCTGCCGTCCGGCGACAGCTGAACTCCGGCGGTCAGTTGCAGCTCTGACCAACAGCGTGTTCTCAGTTCTGCGGGCAAGCACGCCCTCTTGCCTTGGCCCCGAGAGCAAAGTCCCGAGCGAGCACTCGACTCAGTGCAATGCACCCGGAAGGACGCTCTCGCTCGTCTTTCAAGGAGCGATTCCTAACAGCAGAAGCAGCAGAGGCACAAACTGCATGACGAGAAGGGACAACGTAGAACACGTCTCTGTCCTGGCACATTTTCGTGTGCGATACTTCCCTCCGGGTCTTCGGGCCTTGCGAAGCCCCGTGTACTGCGAGCGCTGCTACTCGCAGCTCAGAAGGACCGTGGAGCTAGCGGCGAATTCGGAGAGCTCTTCGCTGCACTGCGCCGCTCGCAAGCGGCTTCGTTCTTCGCCTTCTGCCGTCCGGCGACAGCTGAACTCCGGCGGTCAGTTGCAGCTCTGCCCAACAGCGTGTTCTCAGTTCTGCGGGCAAGCACGCCCTCTTGCCTTGGCCCCGAGAGCAAAGTCCCGAGCGAGCACTCGACTCAGTGCAATGCACCCGGAAGGACGCTCTCGCTCGTCTTTCAAGGAGCGATTCCTAACAGCACAAGCAGCAGAGGCACAAACTGCATGACGAGAAGGGACAACGTAGAACACGTCTCTGTCCTGCCACATTTTCGTGTGCGATACTTCCCTCCGGGTCTTCGGGCCTTGCGAAGCTCCGTGTACTGCGAGCGCTGCTACTCGCAGCTCAGAAGGACCGTGGAGCTAGCGGCGAATTCGGAGAGCTCTTCGCTGCACTGCGCCGCTCGCAAGCGGCTTCGTTCTTCGCCTTCTGCCGTCCGGCGACAGCTGAACTCCGGCGGTCAGTTGCAGCTCTGCCCAACAGCGTGTTCTCAGTTCTGCGGGCAAGCACGCCCTCTTGCCTTGGCCCCGAGAGCAAAGTCCCGAGCGAGCACTCGACTCAGTGCAATGCACCCGGAAGGACGCTCTCGCTCGTCTTTCAAGGAGCGATTCCTAACAGCACAAGCAGCAGAGGCACAAACTGCATGACGAGAAGGGACAACGTAGAACACGTCTCTGTCCTGCCACATTTTCGTGTGCGATACTTCCCTCCGGGTCTTCGGGCCTTGCGAAGCTCCGTGTACTGCGAGCGCTGCTACTCGCAGCTCAGAAGGACCGTGGAGCTAGCGGCGAATTCGGAGAGCTCTTCGCTGCACTGCGCCGCTCGCAAGCGGCTTCGTTCTACGCCTTCTGCCGTCCGGCGACAGCTGAACTCCGGCGGTCAGTTGCAGCTCTGCCCAACAGCGTGTTCTCAGTTCTGCGGGCAAGCACGCCCTCTTGCCTTGGCCCCGAGAGCAAAGTCCCGAGCGAGCACTCGACTCAGTGCAATGCACCCGGAAGGACGCTCTCGCTCGTCTTTCAAGGAGCGATTCCTAACAGCACAAGCAGCAGAGGCACAAACTGCATGACGAGAAGGGACAACGTAGAACACGTCTCTGTCCTGGCACATTTTCGTGTGCGATACTTCCCTCCGGGTCTTCGGGCCTTGCGAAGCCCCGTGTACTGCGAGCGCTGCTACTCGCAGCTCAGAAGGACCGTGGAGCTAGCGGCGAATTCGGAGAGCTCTTCGCTGCACTGCGCCGCTCGCAAGCGGCTTCGTTCTTCGCCTTCTGCCGTCCGGCGACAGCTGAACTCCGGCGGTCAGTTGCAGCTCTGACCAACAGCGTGTTCTCAGTTCTGCGGGCAAGCACGCCCTCTTGCCTTGGCCCCGAGAGCAAAGTCCCGAGCGAGCACTCGACTCAGTGCAATGCACCCGGAAGGACGCTCTCGCTCGTCTTTCAAGGAGCGATTCCTAACAGCACAAGCAGCAGAGGCACAAACTGCATGACGAGAAGGGACAACGTAGAACACGTCTCTGTCCTGGCACATTTTCGTGTGCGATACTTCCCTCCGGGTCTTCGGGCCTTGCGAAGCCCCGTGTACTGCGAGCGCTGCTACTCGCAGCTCAGAAGGACCGTGGAGCTAGCGGCGAATTCGGAGAGCTCTTCGCTGCACTGCGCCGCTCGCAAGCGGCTTCGTTCTTCGCCTTCTGCCGTCCGGCGACAGCTGAACTCCGGCGGTCAGTTGCAGCTCTGACCAACAGCGTGTTCTCAGTTCTGCGGGCAAGCACGCCCTCTTGCCTTGGCCCCGAGAGCAAAGTCCCGAGCGAGCACTCGACTCAGTGCAATGCACCCGGAAGGACGCTCTCGCTCGTCTTTCAAGGAGCGATTCCTAACAGCACAAGCAGCAGAGGCACAAACTGCATGACGAGAAGGGACAACGTAGAACACGTCTCTGTCCTGGCACATTTTCGTGTGCGATACTTCCCTCCGGGTCTTCGGGCCTTGCGAAGCCCCGTGTACTGCGAGCGCTGCTACTCGCAGCTCAGAAGGACCGTGGAGCTAGCGGCGAATTCGGAGAGCTCTTCGCTGCACTGCGCCGCTCGCAAGCGGCTTCGTTCTACGCCTTCTGCCGTCCGGCGACAGCTGAACTCCGGCGGTCAGTTGCAGCTCTGCCCAACAGCGTGTTCTCAGTTCTGCGGGCAAGCACGCCCTCTTGCCTTGGCCCCGAGAGCAAAGTCCCGAGCGAGCACTCGACTCAGTGCAATGCACCCGGAAGGACGCTCTCGCTCGTCTTTCAAGGAGCGATTCCTAACAGCACAAGCAGCAGAGGCACAAACTGCATGACGAGAAGGGACAACGTAGAACACGTCTCTGTCCTGGCACATTTTCGTGTGCGATACTTCCCTCCGGGTCTTCGGGCCTTGCGAAGCCCCGTGTACTGCGAGCGCTGCTACTCGCAGCTCAGAAGGACCGTGGAGCTAGCGGCGAATTCGGAGAGCTCTTCGCTGCACTGCGCCGCTCGCAAGCGGCTTCGTTCTACGCCTTCTGCCGTCCGGCGACAGCTGAACTCCGGCGGTCAGTTGCAGCTCTGCCCAACAGCGTGTTCTCAGTTCTGCGGGCAAGCACGCCCTCTTGCCTTGGCCCCGAGAGCAAAGTCCCGAGCGAGCACTCGACTCAGTGCAATGCACCCGGAAGGACGCTCTCGCTCGTCTTTCAAGGAGCGATTCCTAACAGCACAAGCAGCAGAGGCACAAACTGCATGACGAGAAGGGACAACGTAGAACACGTCTCTGTCCTGGCACATTTTCGTGTGCGATACTTCCCTCCGGGTCTTCGGGCCTTGCGAAGCCCCGTGTACTGCGAGCGCTGCTACTCGCAGCTCAGAAGGACCGTGGAGCTAGCGGCGAATTCGGAGAGCTCTTCGCTGCACTGCGCCGCTCGCAAGCGGCTTCGTTCTTCGCCTTCTGCCGTCCGGCGACAGCTGAACTCCGGCGGTCAGTTGCAGCTCTGCCCAACAGCGTGTTCTCAGTTCTGCGGGCAAGCACGCCCTCTTGCCTTGGCCCCGAGAGCAAAGTCCCGAGCGAGCACTCGACTCAGTGCAATGCACCCGGAAGGACGCTCTCGCTCGTCTTTCAAGGAGCGATTCCTAACAGCACAAGCAGCAGAGGCACAAACTGCATGACGAGAAGGGACAACGTAGAACACGTCTCTGTCCTGGCACATTTTCGTGTGCGATACTTCCCTCCGGGTCTTCGGGCCTTGCGAAGCCCCGTGTACTGCGAGCGCTGCTACTCGCAGCTCAGAAGGACCGTGGAGCTAGCGGCGAATTCGGAGAGCTCTTCGCTGCACTGCGCCGCTCGCAAGCGGCTTCGTTCTTCGCCTTCTGCCGTCCGGCGACAGCTGAACTCCGGCGGTCAGTTGCAGCTCTGCCCAACAGCGTGTTCTCAGTTCTGCGGGCAAGCACGCCCTCTTGCCTTGGCCCCGAGAGCAAAGTCCCGAGCGAGCACTCGACTCAGTGCAATGCACCCGGAAGGACGCTCTCGCTCGTCTTTCAAGGAGCGATTCCTAACAGCAGAAGCAGCAGAGGCACAAACTGCATGACGAGAAGGGACAACGTAGAACACGTCTCTGTCCTGGCACATTTTCGTGTGCGATACTTCCCTCCGGGTCTTCGGGCCTTGCGAAGCCCCGTGTACTGCGAGCGCTGCTACTCGCAGCTCAGAAGGACCGTGGAGCTAGCGGCGAATTCGGAGAGCTCTTCGCTGCACTGCGCCGCTCGCAAGCGGCTTCGTTCTTCGCCTTCTGCCGTCCGGCGACAGCTGAACTCCGGCGGTCAGTTGCAGCTCTGCCCAACAGCGTGTTCTCAGTTCTGCGGGCAAGCACGCCCTCTTGCCTTGGCCCCGAGAGCAAAGTCCCGAGCGAGCACTCGACTCAGTGCAATGCACCCGGAAGGACGCTCTCGCTCGTCTTTCAAGGAGCGATTCCTAACAGCAGAAGCAGCAGAGGCACAAACTGCATGACGAGAAGGGACAACGTAGAACACGTCTCTGTCCTGGCACATTTTCGTGTGCGATACTTCCCTCCGGGTCTTCGGGCCTTGCGAAGCCCCGTGTACTGCGAGCGCTGCTACTCGCAGCTCAGAAGGACCGTGGAGCTAGCGGCGAATTCGGAGAGCTCTTCGCTGCACTGCGCCGCTCGCAAGCGGCTTCGTTCTTCGCCTTCTGCCGTCCGGCGACAGCTGAACTCCGGCGGTCAGTTGCAGCTCTGCCCAACAGCGTGTTCTCAGTTCTGCGGGCAAGCACGCCCTCTTGCCTTGGCCCCGAGAGCAAAGTCCCGAGCGAGCACTCGACTCAGTGCAATGCACCCGGAAGGACGCTCTCGCTCGTCTTTCAAGGAGCGATTCCTAACAGCAGAAGCAGCAGAGGCACAAACTGCATGACGAGAAGGGACAACGTAGAACACGTCTCTGTCCTGGCACATTTTCGTGTGCGATACTTCCCTCCTTCTTCGGGCCTTGCGAAGCCCCGTGTACTGCGAGCGCTGCTACTCGCAGCTCAGAAGGACCGTGGAGCTAGCGGCGAATTCGGAGAGCTCTTCGCTGCACTGCGCCGCTCGCAAGCGGCTTCGTTCTTCGCCTTCTGCCGTCCGGCGACAGCTGAACTCCGGCGGTCAGTTGCAGCTCTGCCCAACAGCGTGTTCTCAGTTCTGCGGGCAAGCACGCCCTCTTGCCTTGGCCCCGAGAGCAAAGTCCCGAGCGAGCACTCGACTCAGTGCAATGCACCCGGAAGGACGCTCTCGCTCGTCTTTCAAGGAGCGATTCCTAACAGCACAAGCAGCAGAGGCACAAACTGCATGACGAGAAGGGACAACGTAGAACACGTCTCTGTCCTGGCACATTTGCGTGTGCGATACTTCCCTCCGGGTCTTCGGGCCTTGCGAAGCCCCCGTGTACTGCGAGCGCTGCTACTCGCAGCTCAGAAGGACCGTGGAGCTAGCGGCGAATTCGGAGAGCTCTTCGCTGCACTGCGCCGCTCGCAAGCGGCTTCGTTCTTCGCCTTCTGCCGTCCGGCGACAGCTGAACTCCGGCGGTCAGTTGCAGCTCTGCCCAACAGCGTGTTCTCAGTTCTGCGGGCAAGCACGCCCTCTTGCCTTGGCCCCGAGCAAAGTCCCGAGCGAGCACTCGACTCAGTGCAATGCACCCGGAAGGACGCTCTCGCTCGTCTTTCAAGGAGCGATTCCTAACAGCACAAGCAGCAGAGGCACAAACTGCATGACGAGAAGGGACAACGTAGAACACGTCTCTGTCCTGGCACATTTGCGTGTGCGATACTTCCCTCCGGGTCTTCGGGCCTTGCGAAGCCCCGTGTACTGCGAGCGCTGCTACTCGCAGCTCAGAAGGACCGTGGAGCTAGCGGCGAATTCGGAGAGCTCTTCGCTGCACTGCGCCGCTCGCAAGCGGCTTCGTTCTTCGCCTTCTGCCGTCCGGCGACAGCTGAACTCCGGCGGTCAGTTGCAGCTCTGCCCAACAGCGTGTTCTCAGTTCTGCGGGCAAGCACGCCCTCTTGCCTTGGCCCCGAGAGCAAAGTCCCGAGCGAGCACTCGACTCAGTGCAATGCACCCGGAAGGACGCTCTCGCTCGTCTTTCAAGGAGCGATTCCTAACAGCACAAGCAGCAGAGGCACAAACTGCATGACGAGAAGGGACAACGTAGAACACGTCTCTGTCCTGGCACATTTTCGTGTGCGATACTTCCCTCCGGGTCTTCGGGCCTTGCGAAGCCCCGTGTACTGCGAGCGCTGCTACTCGCAGCTCAGAAGGACCGTGGAGCTAGCGGCGAATTCGGAGAGCTCTTCGCTGCACTGCGCCGCTCGCAAGCGGCTTCGTTCTTCGCCTTCTGCCGTCCGGCGACAGCTGAACTCCGGCGGTCAGTTGCAGCTCTGCCCAACAGCGTGTTCTCAGTTCTGCGGGCAAGCACGCCCTCTTGCCTTGGCCCCGAGAGCAAAGTCCCGAGCGAGCACTCGACTCAGTGCAATGCACCCGGAAGGACGCTCTCGCTCGTCTTTCAAGGAGCGATTCCTAACAGCACAAGCAGCAGAGGCACAAACTGCATGACGAGAAGGGACAACGTAGAACACGTCTCTGTCCTGGCACATTTTCGTGTGCGATACTTCCCTCCGGGTCTTCGGGCCCTTGCGAAGCTCCGTGTACTGCGAGCGCTGCTACTCGCAGCTCAGAAGGACCGTGGAGCTAGCGGCGAATTCGGAGAGCTCTTCGCTGCACTGCGCCGCTCGCAAGCGGCTTCGTTCTTCGCCTTCTGCCGTCCGGCGACAGCTGAACTCCGGCGGTCAGTTGCAGCTCTGCCCAACAGCGTGTTCTCAGTTCTGCGGGCAAGCACGCCCTCTTGCCTTGGCCCCGAGAGCAAAGTCCCGAGCGAGCACTCGACTCAGTGCAATGCACCCGGAAGGACGCTCTCGCTCGTCTTTCAAGGAGCGATTCCTAACAGCACAAGCAGCAGAGGCACAAACTGCATGACGAGAAGGGACAACGTAGAACACGTCTCTGTCCTGGCACATTTTCGTGTGCGATACTTCCCTCCGGGTCTTCGGGCCTTGCGAAGCTCCGTGTACTGCGAGCGCTGCTACTCGCAGCTCAGAAGGACCGTGGAGCTAGCGGCGAATTCGGAGAGCTCTTCGCTGCACTGCGCCGCTCGCAAGCGGCTTCGTTCTTCGCCTTCTGCCGTCCGGCGACAGCTGAACTCCGGCGGTCAGTTGCAGCTCTGCCCAACAGCGTGTTCTCAGTTCTGCGGGCAAGCACGCCCTCTTGCCTTGGCCCCGAGAGCAAAGTCCCGAGCGAGCACTCGACTCAGTGCAATGCACCCGGAAGGACGCTCTCGCTCGTCTTTCAAGGAGCGATTCCTAACAGCACAAGCAGCAGAGGCACAAACTGCATGACGAGAAGGGACAACGTAGAACACGTCTCTGTCCTGGCACATTTTCGTGTGCGATACTTCCCTCCGGGTCTTCGGGCCTTGCGAAGCTCCGTGTACTGCGAGCGCTGCTACTCGCAGCTCAGAAGGACCGTGGAGTTAGCGGCGAATTCGGAGAGCTCTTCGCTGCACTGCGCGCTCGCAAGCGGCTTCGTTCTTCGCCTTCTGCCGTCCGGCGGACAGCTGAACTCCGGCGGTCAGTTGCAGCTCTGACCAACAGCGTGTTCTCAGTTCTGCGGGCAAGCACGCCCTCTTGCCTTGGCCCCGAGAGCAAAGTCCCGAGCGAGCACTCGACTCAGTGCAATGCACCCGGAAGGACGCTCTCGCTCGTCTTTCAAGGAGCGATTCCTAACAGCACAAGCAGCAGAGGCACAAACTGCATGACGAGAAGGGACAACGTAGAACACGTCTCCTGTCCTGGCACATTTTCGTGTGCGATACTTCCCTCCGGGTCTTCGGCCTTGCGAAGCCCCGTGTACTGCGAGCGCTGCTACTCGCAGCTCAGAAGGACCGTGGAGCTAGCGGCGAATTCGGAGAGCTCTTCGCTGCACTGCGCCGCTCGCAAGCGGCTTCGTTCTACGCCTTCTGCCGTCCGGCGACAGCTGAACTCCGGCGGTCAGTTGCAGCTCTGCCCAACAGCGTGTTCTCAGTTCTGCGGGCATGCACGCCCTCTTGCCTTGGCCCGAGAGCAAAAGTCCCGAGCGAGCACTCGACTCAGTGCAATGCACCCGGAAGGACGCTCTCGCTCGTCTTTCAAGGAGCGATTCCTAACAGCACAAGCAGCAGAGGCACAAACTGCATGACGAGAAGGGACAACGTAGAACACGTCTCTGTCCTGGCACATTTTCGTGTGCGATACTTCCCTCCGGGTCTTCGGGCCTTGCGAAGCCCCGTGTACTGCGAGCGCTGCTACTCGCAGCTCAGAAGGGACCCCGTGGAGCTAGCGGCGAATTCGGAGAGCTCTTCGCTGCACTGCGCCGCTCGCAAGCGGCTTCGTTCTTCGCCTTCTGCCGTCCGGCGACAGCTGAACTCCGGCGGTCAGTTGCAGCTCTGCCCAACAGCGTGTTCTCAGTTCTGCGGGCAAGCACGCCCTCTTGCCTTGGCCCCGAGAGCAAAGTCCCGAGCGAGCACTCGACTCAGTGCAATGCACCCGGAAGGACGCTCTCGCTCGTCTTTCAAGGAGCGATTCCTAACAGCACGAAGCAGCAGAGGCACAAACTGCATGACGAGAAGGGACAACGTAGAACACGTCTCTGTCCTGGCACATTTTCGTGTGCGATACTTCCCTCCGGGTCTTCGGGCCTTGCGAAGCCCCGTGTACTGCGAGCGCTGCTACTCGCAGCTCAGAAGGACCGTGGAGCTAGCGGCGAATTCGGAGAGCTCTTCGCTGCACTGCGCCGCTCGCAAGCGGCTTCGTTCTTCGCCTTCTGCCGTCCGGCGACAGCTGAACTCCGGCGGTCAGTTGCAGCTCTGCCCAACAGCGTGTTCTCAGTTCTGCGGGCAAGCACGCCCTCTTGCCTTGGCCCCGAGAGCAAAGTCCCGAGCGAGCACTCGACTCAGTGCAATGCACCCGGAAGGACGCTCTCGCTCGTCTTTCAAGGAGCGATTCCTAACAGCAGAAGCAGCAGAGGCACAAACTGCATGACGAGAAGGGACAACGTAGAACACGTCTCTGTCCTGGCACATTTTCGTGTGCGATACTTCCCTCCGGGTCTTCGGGCCTTGCGAAGCCCCGTGTACTGCGAGCGCTGCTACTCGCAGCTCAGAAGGACCGTGGAGCTAGCGGCGAATTCGGAGAGCTCTTCGCTGCACTGCGCCGCTCGCAAGCGGCTTCGTTCTTCGCCTTCTGCCGTCCGGCGACAGCTGAACTCCGGCGGTCAGTTGCAGCTCTGCCCAACAGCGTGTTCTCAGTTCTGCGGGCAAGCACGCCCTCTTGCCTTGGCCCCGAGAGCAAAGTCCCGAGCGAGCACTCGACTCAGTGCAATGCACCCGGAAGGACGCTCTCGCTCGTCTTTCAAGGAGCGATTCCTAACAGCACAAGCAGCAGAGGCACAAACTGCATGACGAGAAGGGACAACGTAGAACACGTCTCTGTCCTGGCACATTTTCGTGTGCGATACTTCCCTCCGGGTCTTCGGGCCCTTGCGAAGCCCCGTGTACTGCGAGCGCTGCTACTCGCAGCTCAGAAGGACCGTGGAGCTAGCGGCGAATTCGGAGAGCTCTTCGCTGCACTGCGCCGCTCGCAAGCGGCTTCGTTCTTCGCCTTCTGCCGTCCGGCGACAGCTGAACTCCGGCGGTCAGTTGCAGCTCTGACCAACAGCGTGTTCTCAGTTCTGCGGGCAAGCACGCCCTCTTGCCTTGGCCCCGAGAGCAAAGTCCCGAGCGAGCACTCGACTCAGTGCAATGCACCCGGAAGGACGCTCTCGCTCGTCTTTCAAGGAGCGATTCCTAACAGCACAAGCAGCAGAGGCACAAACTGCATGACGAGAAGGGACAACGTAGAACACGTCTCTGTCCTGGCACATTTTCGTGTGCGATACTTCCCTCCGGGTCTTCGGGCCTTGCGAAGCCCCGTGTACTGCGAGCGCTGCTACTCGCAGCTCAGAAGGACCGTGGAGCTAGCGGCGAATTCGGAGAGCTCTTCGCTGCACTGCGCCGCTCGCAAGCGGCTTCGTTCTTCGCCTTCTGCCGTCCGGCGACAGCTGAACTCCGGCGGTCAGTTGCAGCTCTGCCCAACAGCGTGTTCTCAGTTCTGCGGGCAAGCACGCCCTCTTGCCTTGGCCCCGAGAGCAAAGTCCCGAGCGAGCACTCGACTCAGTGCAATGCACCCGGAAGGACGCTCTCGCTCGTCTTTCAAGGAGCGATTCCTAACAGCACAAGCAGCAGAGGCACAAACTGCATGACGAGAAGGGACAACGTAGAACACGTCTCTGTCCTGGCACATTTTCGTGTGCGATACTTCCCTCCGGGTCTTCGGGCCTTGCGAAGCCCCGTGTACTGCGAGCGCTGCTACTCGCAGCTCAGAAGGACCGTGGAGCTAGCGGCGAATTCGGAGAGCTCTTCGCTGCACTGCGCCGCTCGCAAGCGGCTTCGTTCTTCGCCTTCTGCCGTCCGGCGACAGCTGAACTCCGGCGGTCAGTTGCAGCTCTGACCAACAGCGTGTTTCTCAGTTCTGCGGGCAAGCACGCCCTCTTGCCTTGGCCCCGAGAGCAAAGTCCCGAGCGAGCACTCGACTCAGTGCAATGCACCCGGAAGGACGCTCTCGCTCGTCTTTCAAGGAGCGATTCCTAACAGCAGAAGCAGCAGAGGCACAAACTGCATGACGAGAAGGGACAACGTAGAACACGTCTCTGTCCTGGCACATTTTCGTGTGCGATACTTCCCTCCGGGTCTTCGGGCCTTGCGAAGCCCCGTGTACTGCGAGCGCTGCTACTCGCAGCTCAGAAGGACCGTGGAGCTAGCGGCGAATTCGGAGAGCTCTTCGCTGCACTGCGCCGCTCGCAAGCGGCTTCGTTCTTCGCCTTCTGCCGTCCGGCGACAGCTGAACTCCGGCGGTCAGTTGCAGCTCTGCCCAACAGCGTGTTCTCAGTTCTGCGGGCAAGCACGCCCTCTTGCCTTGGCCCCGAGAGCAAAGTCCCGAGCGAGCACTCGACTCAGTGCAATGCACCCGGAAGGACGCTCTCGCTCGTCTTTCAAGGAGCGATTCCTAACAGCAGAAGCAGCAGAGGCACAAACTGCATGACGAGAAGGGACAACGTAGAACACGTCTCTGTCCTGGCACATTTTCGTGTGCGATACTTCCCTCCGGGTCTTCGGGCCTTGCGAAGCCCCGTGTACTGCGAGCGCTGCTACTCGCAGCTCAGAAGGACCGTGGAGCTAGCGGCGAATTCGGAGAGCTCTTCGCTGCACTGCGCCGCTCGCAAGCGGCTTCGTTCTTCGCCTTCTGCCGTCCGGCGACAGCTGAACTCCGGCGGTCAGTTGCAGCTCTGCCCAACAGCGTGTTCTCAGTTCTGCGGGCAAGCACGCCCTCTTGCCTTGGCCCCGAGAGCAAAGTCCCGAGCGAGCACTCGACTCAGTGCAATGCACCCGGAAGGACGCTCTCGCTCGTCTTTCAAGGAGCGATTCCTAACAGCAGAAGCAGCAGAGGCACAAACTGCATGACGAGAAGGGACAACGTAGAACACGTCTCTGTCCTGGCACATTTTCGTGTGCGATACTTCCCTCCGGGTCTTCGGGCCTTGCGAAGCCCCGTGTACTGCGAGCGCTGCTACTCGCAGCTCAGAAGGACCGTGGAGCTAGCGGCGAATTCGGAGAGCTCTTCGCTGCACTGCGCCGCTCGCAAGCGGCTTCGTTCTTCGCCTTCTGCCGTCCGGCGACAGCTGAACTCCGGCGGGTCAGTTGCAGCTCTGCCCAACAGCGTGTTCTCAGTTCTGCGGGCAAGCACGCCCTCTTGCCTTGGCCCCGAGAGCAAAGTCCCCGAGCGAGCACTCGACTCAGTGCAATGCACCCGGAAGGACGCTCTCGCTCGTCTTTCAAGGAGCGATTCCTAACAGCACAAGCAGCAGAGGCACAAACTGCATGACGAGAAGGGACAACGTAGAACACGTCTCTGTCCTGGCACATTTCCGTGTGCCGATACTTCCCTCCGGGTCTTCGGGCCTTGCGAAGCCCCGTGTACTGCGAGCGCTGCTACTCGCAGCTCAGAAGGACCGTGGAGCTAGCGGCGAATTCGGAGAGCTCTTCGCTGCACTGCGCCGCTCGCAAGCGGCTTCGTTCTTCGCCTTCTGCCGTCCGGCGACAGCTGAACTCCGGCGGTCAGTTGCAGCTCTGCCCAACAGCGTGTTCTCAGTTCTGCGGGCAAGCACGCCCTCTTGCCTTGGCCCCGAGAGCAAAGTCCCGAGCGAGCACTCGACTCAGTGCAATGCACCCGGAAGGACGCTCTCGCTCGTCTTTCAAGGAGCGATTCCTAACAGCAGAAGCAGCAGAGGCACAAACTGCATGACGAGAAGGGACAACGTAGAACACGTCTCTGTCCTGGCACATTTGCGTGTGCCATACTTCCCTCCGGGTCTTCGGGCCTTGCGAAGCCCCGTGTACTGCGAGCGCTGCTACTCGCAGCTCAGAAGGACCGTGGAGCTAGCGGCGAATTCGGAGAGCTCTTCGCTGCACTGCGCCGCTCGCAAGCGGCTTCGTTCTTCGCCTTCTGCCGTCCGGCGACAGCTGAACTCCGGCGGTCAGTTGCAGCTCTGCCCAACAGCGTGTTCTCAGTTCTGCGGGCAAGCACGCCCTCTTGCCTTGGCCCCGAGAGCAAAGTCCCGAGCGAGCACTCGACTCAGTGCAATGCACCCGGAAGGACGCTCTCGCTCGTCTTTCAAGGAGCGATTCCTAACAGCACAAGCAGCAGAGGCACAAACTGCATGACGAGAAGGGACAACGTAGAACACGTCTCTGTCCTGGCACATTTGCGTGTGCGATACTTCCCTCCGGGTCTTCGGGCCTTGCGAAGCCCCGTGTACTGCGAGCGCTGCTACTCGCAGCTCAGAAGGACCGTGGAGCTAGCGGCGAATTCGGAGAGCTCTTCGCTGCACTGCGCCGCTCGCAAGCGGCTTCGTTCTACGCCTTCTGCCGTCCGGCGACAGCTGAACTCCGGCGGTCAGTTGCAGCTCTGCCCAACAGCGTGTTCTCAGTTCTGCGGGCAAGCACGCCCTCTTGCCTTGGCCCCGAGAGCAAAGTCCCGAGCGAGCACTCGACTCAGTGCAATGCACCCGGAAGGACGCTCTCGCTCGTCTTTCAAGGAGCGATTCCTAACAGCAGAAGCAGCAGAGGCACAAACTGCATGACGAGAAGGGACAACGTAGAACACGTCTCTGTCCTGGCACATTTTCGTGTGCGATACTTCCCTCCGGGTCTTCGGGCCTTGCGAAGCCCCGTGTACTGCGAGCGCTGCTACTCGCAGCTCAGAAGGACCGTGGAGCTAGCGGCGAATTCGGAGAGCTCTTCGCTGCACTGCGCCGCTCGCAAGCGGCTTCGTTCTTCGCCTTCTGCCGTCCGGCGACAGCTGAACTCCGGCGGTCAGTTGCAGCTCTGCCCAACAGCGTGTTCTCAGTTCTGCGGGCAAGCACGCCCTCTTGCCTTGGCCCCGAGAGCAAAGTCCCGAGCGAGCACTCGACTCAGTGCAATGCACCCGGAAGGACGCTCTCGCTCGTCTTTCAAGGAGCGATTCCTAACAGCAGAAGCAGCAGAGGCACAAACTGCATGACGAGAAGGGACAACGTAGAACACGTCTCTGTCCTGGCACATTTTCGTGTGCGATACTTCCCTCCGGGTCTTCGGGCCTTGCGAAGCCCCGTGTACTGCGAGCGCTGCTACTCGCAGCTCAGAAGGACCGTGGAGCTAGCGGCGAATTCGGAGAGCTCTTCGCTGCACTGCGCCGCTCGCAAGCGGCTTCGTTCTTCGCCTTCTGCCGTCCGGCGACAGCTGAACTCCGGCGGTCAGTTGCAGCTCTGCCAACAGCGTGTTCTCAGTTCTGCGGGCAAGCACGCCCTCTTGCCTTGGCCCCGAGAGCAAAGTCCCGAGCGAGCACTCGACTCAGTGCAATGCACCCGGAAGGACGCTCTCGCTCGTCTTTCAAGGAGCGATTCCTAACAGCAGAAGCAGCAGAGGCACAAACTGCATGACGAGAAGGGACAACGTAGAACACGTCTCTGTCCTGGCACATTTTCGTGTGCGATACTTCCCTCCGGGTCTTCGGGCCTTGCGAAGCCCCGTGTACTGCGAGCGCTGCTACTCGCAGCTCAGAAGGACCGTGGAGCTAGCGGCGAATTCGGAGAGCTCTTCGCTGCACTGCGCCGCTCGCAAGCGGCTTCGTTCTTCGCCTTCTGCCGTCCGGCGACAGCTGAACTCCGGCGGTCAGTTGCAGCTCTGCCCAACAGCGTGTTCTCAGTTCTGCGGGCAAGCACGCCCTCTTGCCTTGGCCCCGAGAGCAAAGTCCCGAGCGAGCACTCGACTCAGTGCAATGCACCCGGAAGGACGCTCTCGCTCGTCTTTCAAGGAGCGATTCCTAACAGCACAAGCAGCAGAGGCACAAACTGCATGACGAGAAGGGACAACGTAGAACACGTCTCTGTCCTGGCACATTTCCGTGTGCCATACTTCCCTCCGGGTCTTCGGGCCTTGCGAAGCCCCGTGTACTGCGAGCGCTGCTACTCGCAGCTCAGAAGGACCGTGGAGCTAGCGGCGAATTCGGAGAGCTCTTCGCTGCACTGCGCCGCTCGCAAGCGGCTTCGTTCTTCGCCTTCTGCCGTCCGGCGACAGCTGAACTCCGGCGGTCAGTTGCAGCTCTGCCCAACAGCGTGTTCTCAGTTCTGCGGGCAAGCACGCCCTCTTGCCTTGGCCCCGAGAGCAAAGTCCCGAGCGAGCACTCGACTCAGTGCAATGCACCCGGAAGGACGCTCTCGCTCGTCTTTCAAGGAGCGATTCCTAACAGCAGAAGCAGCAGAGGCACAAACTGCATGACGAGAAGGGACAACGTAGAACACGTCTCTGTCCTGGCACATTTGCGTGTGCCATACTTCCCTCCGGGTCTTCGGGCCTTGCGAAGCCCCGTGTACTGCGAGCGCTGCTACTCGCAGCTCAGAAGGACCGTGGAGCTAGCGGCGAATTCGGAGAGCTCTTCGCTGCACTGCGCCGCTCGCAAGCGGCTTCGTTCTTCGCCTTCTGCCGTCCGGCGACAGCTGAACTCCGGCGGTCAGTTGCAGCTCTGCCCAACAGCGTGTTCTCAGTTCTGCGGGCAAGCACGCCCTCTTGCCTTGGCCCCGAGAGCAAAGTCCCGAGCGAGCACTCGACTCAGTGCAATGCACCCGGAAGGACGCTCTCGCTCGTCTTTCAAGGAGCGATTCCTAACAGCAGAAGCAGCAGAGGCACAAACTGCATGACGAGAAGGGACAACGTAGAACACGTCTCTGTCCTGGCACATTTGCGTGTGCCGATACTTCCCTCCGGGTCTTCGGGCCTTGCGAAGCTCCGTGTACTGCGAGCGCTGCTACTCGCAGCTCAGAAGGACCGTGGAGCTAGCGGCGAATTCGGAGAGCTCTTCGCTGCACTGCGCCGCTCGCAAGCGGCTTCGTTCTTCGCCTTTCTGCCGTCCGGCGACAGCTGAACTCCGGCGGTCAGTTGCAGCTCTGACCAACAGCGTGTTCTCAGTTCTGCGGGCAAGCACGCCCTCTTGCCTTGGCCCCGAGAGCAAAGTCCCGAGCGAGCACTCGACTCAGTGCAATGCACCCGGAAGGACGCTCTCGCTCGTCTTTCAAGGAGCGATTCCTAACAGCACAAGCAGCAGAGGCACAAACTGCATGACGAGAAGGGACAACGTAGAACACGTCTCTGTCCTGGCACATTTGCGTGTGCGATACTTCCCTCCGGGTCTTCGGGCCTTGCGAAGCCCCGTGTACTGCGAGCGCTGCTACTCGCAGCTCAGAAGGACCGTGGAGCTAGCGGCGAATTCGGAGAGCTCTTCGCTGCACTGCGCCGCTCGCAAGCGGCTTCGTTCTTCGCCTTCTGCCGTCCGGCGACAGCTGAACTCCGGCGGTCAGTTGCAGCTCTGACCAACAGCGTGTTCTCAGTTCTGCGGGCAAGCACGCCCTCTTGCCTTGGCCCCGAGAGCAAAGTCCCGAGCGAGCACTCGACTCAGTGCAATGCACCCGGAAGGACGCTCTCGCTCGTCTTTCAAGGAGCGATTCCTAACAGCACAAGCAGCAGAGGCACAAACTGCATGACGAGAAGGGACAACGTAGAACACGTCTCTGTCCTGGCACATTTGCGTGTGCGATACTTCCCTCCGGGTCTTCGGGCCTTGCGAAGCCCCGTGTACTGCGAGCGCTGCTACTCGCAGCTCAGAAGGACCGTGGAGCTAGCGGCGAATTCGGAGAGCTCTTCGCTGCACTGCGCCGCTCGCAAGCGGCTTCGTTCTTCGCCTTCTGCCGTCCGGCGACAGCTGAACTCCGGCGGTCAGTTGCAGCTCTGACCAACAGCGTGTTCTCAGTTCTGCGGGCAAGCACGCCCTCTTGCCTTGGCCCCGAGAGCAAAGTCCCGAGCGAGCACTCGACTCAGTGCAATGCACCCGGAAGGACGCTCTCGCTCGTCTTTCAAGGAGCGATTCCTAACAGCACAAGCAGCAGAGGCACAAACTGCATGACGAGAAGGGACAACGTAGAACACGTCTCTGTCCTGGCACATTTGCGTGTGCGATACTTCCCTCCGGGTCTTCGGGCCTTGCGAAGCCCCGTGTACTGCGAGCGCTGCTACTCGCAGCTCAGAAGGACCGTGGAGCTAGCGGCGAATTCGGAGAGCTCTTCGCTGCACTGCGCCGCTCGCAAGCGGCTTCGTTCTTCGCCTTCTGCCGTCCGGCGACAGCTGAACTCCGGCGGTCAGTTGCAGCTCTGCCCAACAGCGTGTTCTCAGTTCTGCGGGCAAGCACGCCCTCTTGCCTTGGCCCCGAGAGCAAAGTCCCGAGCGAGCACTCGACTCAGTGCAATGCACCCGGAAGGACGCTCTCGCTCGTCTTTCAAGGAGCGATTCCTAACAGCACAAGCAGCAGAGGCACAAACTGCATGACGAGAAGGGACAACGTAGAACACGTCTCTGTCCTGGCACATTTGCGTGTGCGATACTTCCCTCCGGGTCTTCGGGCCTTGCGAAGCCCCGTGTACTGCGAGCGCTGCTACTCGCAGCTCAGAAGGACCGTGGAGCTAGCGGCGAATTCGGAGAGCTCTTCGCTGCACTGCGCCGCTCGCAAGCGGCTTCGTTCTACGCCTTCTGCCGTCCGGCGACAGCTGAACTCCGGCGGTCAGTTGCAGCTCTGCCCAACAGCGTGTTCTCAGTTCTGCGGGCAAGCACGCCCTCTTGCCTTGGTCCCGAGAGCAAAGTCCCGAGCGAGCACACGACTCAGTGCAATGCACCCGGAAGGACGCTCTCGCTCGTCTTTCAAGGAGCGATTCCTAACAGCACAAGCAGCAGAGGCACAAACTGCATGACGAGAAGGGACAACGTAGAACACGTCTCTGTCCTGGCACATTTTCGTGTGCGATACTTCCCTCCGGGTCTTCGGGCCTTGCGAAGCCCCGTGTACTGCGAGCGCTGCTACTCGCAGCTCAGAAGGACCGTGGAGCTAGCGGCGAATTCGGAGAGCTCTTCGCTGCACTGCGCCGCTCGCAAGCGGCTTCGTTCTACGCCTTCTGCCGTCCGGCGACAGCTGAACTCCGGCGGTCAGTTGCAGCTCTGCCCAACAGCGTGTTCTCAGTTCTGCGGGCATGCACGCCCTCTTGCCTTGGCCCCGAGAGCAAAGTCCCGAGCGAGCACTCGACTCAGTGCAATGCACCCGGAAGGACGCTCTCGCTCGTCTTTCAAGGAGCGATTCCTAACAGCACAAGCAGCAGAGGCACAAACTGCATGACGAGAAGGGACAACGTAGAACACGTCTCTGTCCTGGCACATTTTCGTGTGCGATACTTCCCTCCGGGTCTTCGGGCCTTGCGAAGCCCCGTGTACTGCGAGCGCTGCTACTCGCAGCTCAGAAGGACCGTGGAGCTAGCGGCGAATTCGGAGAGCTCTTCGCTGCACTGCGCCGCTCGCAAGCGGCTTCGTTCTTCGCCTTCTGCCGTCCGGCGACAGCTGAACTCCGGCGGTCAGTTGCAGCTCTGACCAACAGCGTGTTCTCAGTTCTGCGGGCAAGCACGCCCTCTTGCCTTGGCCCCGAGAGCAAAGTCCCGAGCGAGCACTCGACTCAGTGCAATGCACCCGGAAGGACGCTCTCGCTCGTCTTTCAAGGAGCGATTCCTAACAGCAGAAGCAGCAGAGGCACAAACTGCATGACGAGAAGGGACAACGTAGAACACGTCTCTGTCCTGGCACATTTTCGTGTGCGATACTTCCCTCCGGGTCTTCGGGCCTTGCGAAGCCCCGTGTACTGCGAGCGCTGCTACTCGCAGCTCAGAAGGACCGTGGAGCTAGCGGCGAATTCGGAGAGCTCTTCGCTGCACTGCGCCGCTCGCAAGCGGCTTCGTTCTTCGCCTTCTGCCGTCGGCGACAGCTGAACTCCGGCGGTCAGTTGCAGCTCTGCCCAACAGCGTGTTCTCAGTTCTGCGGGCAAGCACGCCCTCTTGCCTTGGCCCCGAGAGCAAAGTCCCGAGCGAGCACTCGACTCAGTGCAATGCACCCGGAAGGACGCTCTCGCTCGTCTTTCAAGGAGCGATTCCTAACAGCAGAAGCAGCAGAGGCACAAACTGCATGACGAGAAGGGACAACGTAGAACACGTCTCTGTCCTGGCACATTTTCGTGTGCGATACTTCCCTCCGGGTCTTCGGGCCTTGCGAAGCCCCGTGTACTGCGAGCGCTGCTACTCGCAGCTCAGAAGGACCGTGGAGCTAGCGGCGAATTCGGAGAGCTCTTCGCTGCACTGCGCCGCTCGCAAGCGGCTTCGTTCTTCGCCTTCTGCCGTCCGGCGACAGCTGAACTCCGGCGGTCAGTTGCAGCTCTGCCCAACAGCGTGTTCTCAGTTCTGCGGGCAAGCACGCCCTCTTGCCTTGGCCCCGAGAGCAAAGTCCCGAGCGAGCACTCGACTCAGTGCAATGCACCCGGAAGGACGCTCTCGCTCGTCTTTCAAGGAGCGATTCCTAACAGCAGAAGCAGCAGAGGCACAAACTGCATGACGAGAAGGGACAACGTAGAACACGTCTCTGTCCTGGCACATTTTCGTGTGCGATACTTCCCTCCGGGTCTTCGGGCCTTGCGAAGCCCCGTGTACTGCGAGCGCTGCTACTCGCAGCTCAGAAGGACCGTGGAGCTAGCGGCGAATTCGGAGAGCTCTTCGCTGCACTGCGCCGCTCGCAAGCGGCTTCGTTCTTCGCCTTCTGCCGTCCGGCGACAGCTGAACTCCGGCGGTCAGTTGCAGCTCTGCCCAACAGCGTGTTCTCAGTTCTGCGGGCAAGCACGCCCTCTTGCCTTGGCCCCGAGAGCAAAGTCCCCGAGCGAGCACTCGACTCAGTGCAATGCACCCGGAAGGACGCTCTCGCTCGTCTTTCAAGGAGCGATTCCTAACAGCACAAGCAGCAGAGGCACAAACTGCATGACGAGAAGGGACAACGTAGAACACGTCTCTGTCCTGGCACATTTTCGTGTGCGATACTTCCCTCCGGGTCTTCGGGCCTTGCGAAGCCCCGTGTACTGCGAGCGCTGCTACTCGCAGCTCAGAAGGACCGTGGAGCTAGCGGCGAATTCGGAGAGCTCTTCGCTGCACTGCGCCGCTCGCAAGCGGCTTCGTTCTTCGCCTTCTGCCGTCCGGCGACAGCTGAACTCCGGCGGTCAGTTGCAGCTCTGACCAACAGCGTGTTCTCAGTTCTGCGGGCAAGCACGCCCTCTTGCCTTGGCCCCGAGAGCAAAGTCCCGAGCGAGCACTCGACTCAGTGCAATGCACCCGGAAGGACGCTCTCGCTCGTCTTTCAAGGAGCGATTCCTAACAGCACAAGCAGCAGAGGCACAAACTGCATGACGAGAAGGGACAACGTAGAACACGTCTCTGTCCTGGCACATTTTCGTGTGCGATACTTCCCTCCGGGTCTTCGGGCCTTGCGAAGCCCCGTGTACTGCGAGCGCTGCTACTCGCAGCTCAGAAGGACCGTGGAGCTAGCGGCGAATTCGGAGAGCTCTTCGCTGCACTGCGCCGCTCGCAAGCGGCTTCGTTCTACGCCTTCTGCCGTCCGGCGACAGCTGAACTCCGGCGGTCAGTTGCAGCTCTGCCCAACAGCGTGTTCTCAGTTCTGCGGGCAAGCACGCCCTCTTGCCTTGGCCCCGAGAGCAAAGTCCCGAGCGAGCACTCGACTCAGTGCAATGCACCCGGAAGGACGCTCTCGCTCGTCTTTCAAGGAGCGATTCCTAACAGCACAAGCAGCAGAGGCACAAACTGCATGACGAGAAGGGACAACGTAGAACACGTCTCTGTCCTGGCACATTTTCGTGTGCGATACTTCCCTCCGGGTCTTCGGGCCTTGCGAAGCCCCGTGTACTGCGAGCGCTGCTACTCGCAGCTCAGAAGGACCGTGGAGCTAGCGGCGAATTCGGAGAGCTCTTCGCTGCACTGCGCCGCTCGCAAGCGGCTTCGTTCTTCGCCTTCTGCCGTCCGGCGACAGCTGAACTCCGGCGGTCAGTTGCAGCTCTGACCAACAGCGTGTTCTCAGTTCTGCGGGCAAGCACGCCCTCTTGCCTTGGCCCCGAGAGCAAAGTCCCGAGCGAGCACTCGACTCAGTGCAATGCACCCGGAAGGACGCTCTCGCTCGTCTTTCAAGGAGCGATTCCTAACAGCAGAAGCAGCAGAGGCACAAACTGCATGACGAGAAGGGACAACGTAGAACACGTCTCTGTCCTGGCACATTTTCGTGTGCGATACTTCCCTCCGGGTCTTCGGGCCTTGCGAAGCCCCGTGTACTGCGAGCGCTGCTACTCGCAGCTCAGAAGGACCGTGGAGCTAGCGGCGAATTCGGAGAGCTCTTCGCTGCACTGCGCCGCTCGCAAGCGGCTTCGTTCTTCGCCTTCTGCCGTCCGGCGACAGCTGAACTCCGGCGGTCAGTTGCAGCTCTGCCCAACAGCGTGTTCTCAGTTCTGCGGGCAAGCACGCCCTCTTGCCTTGGCCCCGAGAGCAAAGTCCCGAGCGAGCACTCGACTCAGTGCAATGCACCCGGAAGGACGCTCTCGCTCGTCTTTCAAGGAGCGATTCCTAACAGCAGAAGCAGCAGAGGCACAAACTGCATGACGAGAAGGGACAACGTAGAACACGTCTCTGTCCTGGCACATTTTCGTGTGCGATACTTCCCTCCGGGTCTTCGGGCCTTGCGAAGCCCCGTGTACTGCGAGCGCTGCTACTCGCAGCTCAGAAGGACCGTGGAGCTAGCGGCGAATTCGGAGAGCTCTTCGCTGCACTGCGCCGCTCGCAAGCGGCTTCGTTCTTCGCCTTCTGCCGTCCGGCGACAGCTGAACTCCGGCGGTCAGTTGCAGCTCTGCCCAACAGCGTGTTCTCAGTTCTGCGGGCAAGCACGCCCTCTTGCCTTGGCCCCGAGAGCAAAGTCCCGAGCGAGCACTCGACTCAGTGCAATGCACCCGGAAGGACGCTCTCGCTCGTCTTTCAAGGAGCGATTCCTAACAGCAGAAGCAGCAGAGGCACAAACTGCATGACGAGAAGGGACAACGTAGAACACGTCTCTGTCCTGGCACATTTTCGTGTGCGATACTTCCCTCCGGGTCTTCGGGCCTTGCGAAGCCCCGTGTACTGCGAGCGCTGCTACTCGCAGCTCAGAAGGACCGTGGAGCTAGCGGCGAATTCGGAGAGCTCTTCGCTGCACTGCGCCGCTCGCAAGCGGCTTCGTTCTTCGCCTTCTGCCGTCCGGCGACAGCTGAACTCCGGCGGTCAGTTGCAGCTCTGCCCAACAGCGTGTTCTCAGTTCTGCGGGCAAGCACGCCCTCTTGCCTTGGCCCCGAGAGCAAAGTCCCGAGCGAGCACTCGACTCAGTGCAATGCACCCGGAAGGACGCTCTCGCTCGTCTTTCAAGGAGCGATTCCTAACAGCACAAGCAGCAGAGGCACAAACTGCATGACGAGAAGGGACAACGTAGAACACGTCTCTGTCCTGGCACATTTCCGTGTGCCATACTTCCCTCCGGGTCTTCGGGCCTTGCGAAGCCCCGTGTACTGCGAGCGCTGCTACTCGCAGCTCAGAAGGACCGTGGAGCTAGCGGCGAATTCGGAGAGCTCTTCGCTGCACTGCGCCGCTCGCAAGCGGCTTCGTTCTTCGCCTTCTGCCGTCCGGCGACAGCTGAACTCCGGCGGTCAGTTGCAGCTCTGCCCAACAGCGTGTTCTCAGTTCTGCGGGCAAGCACGCCCTCTTGCCTTGGCCCCGAGAGCAAAGTCCCGAGCGAGCACTCGACTCAGTGCAATGCACCCGGAAGGACGCTCTCGCTCGTCTTTCAAGGAGCGATTCCTAACAGCAGAAGCAGCAGAGGCACAAACTGCATGACGAGAAGGGACAACGTAGAACACGTCTCTGTCCTGGCACATTTGCGTGTGCCATACTTCCCTCCGGGTCTTCGGGCCTTGCGAAGCCCCGTGTACTGCGAGCGCTGCTACTCGCAGCTCAGAAGGACCGTGGAGCTAGCGGCGAATTCGGAGAGCTCTTCGCTGCACTGCGCCGCTCGCAAGCGGCTTCGTTCTTCGCCTTCTGCCGTCCGGCGACAGCTGAACTCCGGCGGTCAGTTGCAGCTCTGCCCAACAGCGTGTTCTCAGTTCTGCGGGCAAGCACGCCCTCTTGCCTTGGCCCCGAGAGCAAAGTCCCGAGCGAGCACTCGACTCAGTGCAATGCACCCGGAAGGACGCTCTCGCTCGTCTTTCAAGGAGCGATTCCTAACAGCACAAGCAGCAGAGGCACAAACTGCATGACGAGAAGGGACAACGTAGAACACGTCTCTGTCCTGGCACATTTGCGTGTGCGATACTTCCCTCCGGGTCTTCGGGCCTTGCGAAGCCCCGTGTACTGCGAGCGCTGCTACTCGCAGCTCAGAAGGACCGTGGAGCTAGCGGCGAATTCGGAGAGCTCTTCGCTGCACTGCGCCGCTCGCAAGCGGCTTCGTTCTACGCCTTCTGCCGTCCGGCGACAGCTGAACTCCGGCGGTCAGTTGCAGCTCTGCCCAACAGCGTGTTCTCAGTTCTGCGGGCAAGCACGCCCTCTTGCCTTGGCCCCGAGAGCAAAGTCCCGAGCGAGCACTCGACTCAGTGCAATGCACCCGGAAGGACGCTCTCGCTCGTCTTTCAAGGAGCGATTCCTAACAGCAGAAGCAGCAGAGGCACAAACTGCATGACGAGAAGGGACAACGTAGAACACGTCTCTGTCCTGGCACATTTTCGTGTGCGATACTTCCCTCCGGGTCTTCGGGCCTTGCGAAGCCCCGTGTACTGCGAGCGCTGCTACTCGCAGCTCAGAAGGACCGTGGAGCTAGCGGCGAATTCGGAGAGCTCTTCGCTGCACTGCGCCGCTCGCAAGCGGCTTCGTTCTTCGCCTTCTGCCGTCCGGCGACAGCTGAACTCCGGCGGTCAGTTGCAGCTCTGCCCAACAGCGTGTTCTCAGTTCTGCGGGCAAGCACGCCCTCTTGCCTTGGCCCCGAGAGCAAAGTCCCGAGCGAGCACTCGACTCAGTGCAATGCACCCGGAAGGACGCTCTCGCTCGTCTTTCAAGGAGCGATTCCTAACAGCAGAAGCAGCAGAGGCACAAACTGCATGACGAGAAGGGACAACGTAGAACACGTCTCTGTCCTGGCACATTTTCGTGTGCGATACTTCCCTCCGGGTCTTCGGGCCTTGCGAAGCCCCGTGTACTGCGAGCGCTGCTACTCGCAGCTCAGAAGGACCGTGGAGCTAGCGGCGAATTCGGAGAGCTCTTCGCTGCACTGCGCCGCTCGCAAGCGGCTTCGTTCTTCGCCTTCTGCCGTCCGGCGACAGCTGAACTCCGGCGGTCAGTTGCAGCTCTGCCCAACAGCGTGTTCTCAGTTCTGCGGGCAAGCACGCCCTCTTGCCTTGGCCCCGAGAGCAAAGTCCCGAGCGAGCACTCGACTCAGTGCAATGCACCCGGAAGGACGCTCTCGCTCGTCTTTCAAGGAGCGATTCCTAACAGCAGAAGCAGCAGAGGCACAAACTGCATGACGAGAAGGGACAACGTAGAACACGTCTCTGTCCTGGCACATTTTCGTGTGCGATACTTCCCTCCGGGTCTTCGGGCCTTGCGAAGCCCCGTGTACTGCGAGCGCTGCTACTCGCAGCTCAGAAGGACCGTGGAGCTAGCGGCGAATTCGGAGAGCTCTTCGCTGCACTGCGCCGCTCGCAAGCGGCTTCGTTCTTCGCCTTCTGCCGTCCGGCGACAGCTGAACTCCGGCGGTCAGTTGCAGCTCTGCCCAACAGCGTGTTCTCAGTTCTGCGGGCAAGCACGCCCTCTTGCCTTGGCCCCGAGAGCAAAGTCCCGAGCGAGCACTCGACTCAGTGCAATGCACCCGGAAGGACGCTCTCGCTCGTCTTTCAAGGAGCGATTCCTAACAGCACAAGCAGCAGAGGCACAAACTGCATGACGAGAAGGGACAACGTAGAACACGTCTCTGTCCTGGCACATTTCCGTGTGCCATACTTCCCTCCGGGTCTTCGGGCCTTGCGAAGCCCCGTGTACTGCGAGCGCTGCTACTCGCAGCTCAGAAGGACCGTGGAGCTAGCGGCGAATTCGGAGAGCTCTTCGCTGCACTGCGCCGCTCGCAAGCGGCTTCGTTCTTCGCCTTCTGCCGTCCGGCGACAGCTGAACTCCGGCGGTCAGTTGCAGCTCTGCCCAACAGCGTGTTCTCAGTTCTGCGGGCAAGCACGCCCTCTTGCCTTGGCCCCGAGAGCAAAGTCCCGAGCGAGCACTCGACTCAGTGCAATGCACCCGGAAGGACGCTCTCGCTCGTCTTTCAAGGAGCGATTCCTAACAGCAGAAGCAGCAGAGGCACAAACTGCATGACGAGAAGGGACAACGTAGAACACGTCTCTGTCCTGGCACATTTGCGTGTGCCATACTTCCCTCCGGGTCTTCGGGCCTTGCGAAGCCCCGTGTACTGCGAGCGCTGCTACTCGCAGCTCAGAAGGACCGTGGAGCTAGCGGCGAATTCGGAGAGCTCTTCGCTGCACTGCGCCGCTCGCAAGCGGCTTCGTTCTTCGCCTTCTGCCGTCCGGCGACAGCTGAACTCCGGCGGTCAGTTGCAGCTCTGCCCAACAGCGTGTTCTCAGTTCTGCGGGCAAGCACGCCCTCTTGCCTTGGCCCCGAGAGCAAAGTCCCGAGCGAGCACTCGACTCAGTGCAATGCACCCGGAAGGACGCTCTCGCTCGTCTTTCAAGGAGCGATTCCTAACAGCAGAAGCAGCAGAGGCACAAACTGCATGACGAGAAGGGACAACGTAGAACACGTCTCTGTCCTGGCACATTTGCGTGTGCGATACTTCCCTCCGGGTCTTCGGGCCTTGCGAAGCTCCGTGTACTGCGAGCGCTGCTACTCGCAGCTCAGAAGGACCGTGGAGCTAGCGGCGAATTCGGAGAGCTCTTCGCTGCACTGCGCCGCTCGCAAGCGGCTTCGTTCTTCGCCTTCTGCCGTCCGGCGACAGCTGAACTCCGGCGGTCAGTTGCAGCTCTGACCAACAGCGTGTTCTCAGTTCTGCGGGCAAGCACGCCCTCTTGCCTTGGCCCCGAGAGCAAAGTCCCGAGCGAGCACTCGACTCAGTGCAATGCACCCGCGGAAGGACGCTCTCGCTCGTCTTTCAAGGAGCGATTCCTAACAGCACAAGCAGCAGAGGCACAAACTGCATGACGAGAAGGGACAACGTAGAACACGTCTCTGTCCTGGCACATTTGCGTGTGCGATACTTCCCTCCGGGTCTTCGGGCCTTGCGAAGCCCCGTGTACTGCGAGCGCTGCTACTCGCAGCTCAGAAGGACCGTGGAGCTAGCGGCGAATTCGGAGAGCTCTTCGCTGCACTGCGCCGCTCGCAAGCGGCTTCGTTCTTCGCCTTCTGCCGTCCGGCGACAGCTGAACTCCGGCGGTCAGTTGCAGCTCTGACCAACAGCGTGTTCTCAGTTCTGCGGGCAAGCACGCCCTCTTGCCTTGGCCCCGAGAGCAAAGTCCCGAGCGAGCACTCGACTCAA